>NC_045541.1:22630882-22930882 GCF_009769535.1 Thamnophis elegans
GGTGTGCAATGATAACATCCTGGTTAAAGACCTACTCATAGAGATATTTTGGTTTCCAAAGTCCCTATGAATTTAGTACAATTTGAGATGGATGGTCTCTTTAGACAAACATAGTTGAGAAAAATGTATGTGCTTGAACAGAACTATGAAAGCGTTTTTTCCCATCTTACTAATTGCAAGACTGGATGTCTAGATGCAGACTTCTACGTATGTTACTTCAAAACCTATTTGAAAAATGTCCACAATGAAATATCCACTGTGGGACTGTGTTACTGTGGTCATTATTAGTAAGACCTGGCAAACCAGTGATTGAAATAGTGTTTCAATTACATAGAATTCTTCCACAAACAGTATGCATGTATTTCAGAAAGTGTTGGATAAATAAATAAATATAAGATAAATCCTTCATTTCATGCAGACGTTCTTCAAAGAAAAGTTCTTTCTCCTTATCTTCAGTCCATCAGTTTGAGGAAATTCCTCAATCTATCTGCCTTTGCACTTTGCAGACTTACACAGCTTTTGTGAAAGGAAAATCTAAAACAGTTTTGAATTAACCAAAGATTTAACTCCCAATCACTATTAGCTAATCAGTATATAGAAAGGTTGAGAAAGAATATTTAAGAAAGGCGGGGTCAGTCTTTTAGAGGATCTCCTTTCCTTTAACATGCCATTTTCAGACTTAGAATGATATACGGACTGTGAAACATTTAATTTAGCACACCTGAAACATTTCACTTAATGACACTGTAAATGTCTGTTGTTGTCAGCCATTGACATGGTTTGACTGTGTATGTATACAAATTTCACTGAATTCAATCCTGGGAAATTCCAGATAAGATGACTTTATAGTTTAGAATTCACTCTCCTCCAGACTTATAGATGCACTTACCAAGTTACAGTGCCCAAAGGACAAATGGGAATTATGCTCACAAGGAGCACTAATTGTAGCAGTCACTCCATTTTAATTTCCCGTACAAATCAATTCGATTTAGGAAGTCTGCTCAGAGGGCCACAATATACTGTAGCTTGTCAGAAACAGTCTTCCAGAATCTATATTGGGTAGTAATTTTGAAGAGCTACACTTTGTTCTTAGGCAACAATTCCTACTGTGATCCTGGGCTACTTCTAGTCTCTAGATTTCTGCTAGTGGTCCCAAATGGAAATAAATCTGTGTATGTATACAAATTTCATTGAATTCAATCCTGGGAAATTGACCAATCCCACAAGCGTGAGCATTATTGACAGTCTTTTGGCCGTTTTCTTAAAGTAATGTTTTATTTAGTGTTGGATTTGTGTACATGCCAACTGGAGGATAACTTGTACGCCATATTGCCTGAAGATACCTCATTGGTAATATCTTAGGTATATTTATCTCCCAACTGAGAAAAATATAAAGAACCTGAGGCCAAACCCCTCAGAAGTGAACTGCATTTTCTTACTTCTTCAGGGGGTCGGCGTGGAATGGAAAATATTTCATTTTCATTCTAACCAAATGGGAATGTTTGCACAAACCTGGAAGACCTTTTCAGCCCAGCGCTAGTAAAAATGTATAAGCTAAAGATCCTACTCTATTAAAAGAATTGATTCATAGAGGCCAGCCCAGTGCTGCTTCTTCCACAAAAAGTGAAATGCGCTCATCCAGCACTGTTTTTTGTTAATATCACCCACTTGAGCTCCACTCTTAAGATTTATGATGTCACTATTAAAGCCCTCTGGGTCATTACAACCTTGCCTTTCATCTAGTCTGTATATAAATAATTGATCATCATAAGGATTGAAACCTGGGGAAATGAAGACAACTTAACACAGATATTCTTTATGACATCAATTACAGGGGAAATCATTTGGTAAGAGAAGCGAATATTTCAAGTGGAGCAATAATGATAGCTAGCTTCTGCAATGCTTTCTGCTGCAAATGAAATGTATCCAAGTTCCACTTGAGGAAGAAAATGCTTTATTGTTCAGGGAGAGCATGTCACGCGTGTATCTGTGTATGTAATCCAACTTTCAGCATATTAGAGGGAGAGTTTAATAACAAAAAGTGACGACGCCTTCTAGTTTATGAATCAAATTTAAAAAACATTTTATATATTGCTAACTATTAAGTATGGCTGACGTCCTATATGGAACAGCCTCAGAGTATTTTCCATTTTATTCAATGGAGTTTGCTTCTGGGTAGACTTGGGTAAGTTTGTGCCTCTATCTTTCTGAGGACAGGAGTTCCATGTTAAGTATGACACATATTTTATAAACCAATAATATTATTGGACACAAAGATAATATTTTTGCCTTTTGGCCAAAATTATTTTATTTCAGGCAGGCAAAATAAAAACACCAGAGCAAGAATACTTTTCAAAATACATAATTCAAAGCTCAATCTTATTGTGGAAAGCACTGTTTAAATATAGAATTTGAGTTTGAAAGTACATTAAGCTGTTTAGATTTGTAAACCTGTATGGTATATATTTAAGTCTCCTTTGAAGCAAGTCCAATTGCATGCAGTAGGTTTTAGAAGGGGAGTAGCCCATTTCTTAGATACTTTGAAGCTGGACGTTCTTCTGCATCAAAGCCAACCTAGTGGAATCCTCTTGCTGGTTCTCTTCAGTTGAGACCTTGTGAGTTGGTTTGTTATCAATGACATCTATGTTGCTGGCTGTGTATATTTAACTGATTTTTAACTATTTGTATTAAAAGAAGTGGATTGGAGAAGAGCAGGAGGAGAAGGACGATGACAACTTTTTCCTCAGCCTAAAAAAAACCTTCTAACTTGGATTTCAAGATTAATCACAGACAAAAGCAGAATCTCTGATTAAAACTTCAAATAGTAAATTTTCTCAAGCCTAGAAAAAGCAGAGATATTATCTTAAAATTCTGCTTAATTCTGTCCTGAGAATGCATATGTAGCTATATAGATCAGCATTTCTCAACCTTAAGTAGTGCTGGCTAAGGAATTTGGGGAGTTGAAGTGTACCAGAGGTGGGTTCCTACCAGTTCGCACCTATTCAGTAGAACCGGTTCGTCAAATCTACCGAACTGGTTAGAAGAGGTTCCACCAGTGTACCCGGAAAGCAGGCCACACCTACAGAAGAGGTTCCAAAAAATTTTGAAACCCACCACTGGTCCTTGGATATGAATATTCTACACTATCATGCTCATATGTATAAAACTCAGTGCCTCTGTGAAAGGTAAGGATGACTACTGCGTTTGTGGTGCAATCAGAACATTGCGTGTGTTGAAGTTGTTTTAATGCAAACCAAAGGTGCCTTTTAAAAAACAAGTTTACATCATATTCTTATGCATGCCAGTGCTGTGTGTGAGGTAATTTAAGGTGGTCCTGACAAGTGTTGTCGGCATCTTCATATCCGGTCACATGGGCGGCAAGCCACTCCCATCCAGTCACATGGGTGGCAAGCCACTCCCACAAAGGAGGCCACACCCACAGAGTAGGTTCGAACAATTTTTGAAACCCACCACTGAAGTGTACTCATCTTGAAGTTGCTATTTTCAAGGAAGGAACACTCCTTTTCATTTTGTGTGACTGACTTAACACTGGCATTACAAATCATAAATTATAAAACGGTGATTATCTAATATCACTAAATCTCTAGAAAATGGGGGCTACGTAATATCACTAAAAAGATCTCTTAATTCCTAGAGAATTATGTAATATTCTGTAATACAGAAATATTCTTTCTGGAATCTTCAAAGCTACATTGCCAGGCTCTCAAATAGTTGGATTGTGGACTTTTGTGGTCAAGGGTGAGAGGTAAATGAATTGGGTTTTCAGGCCTAAAAGTCCTCTGTATGGGCTGAGGAGAATGTGGAAAAGTAGTGGTTGCTGTAATTGTGTGCTGTGATGGATTTGGATTTGGATTTGGTTTTATTCACTTGTATGCTGCCCTATTCCCGAGGGACTCAGGGCGGCTCACAAACCGGAAGGGTGTTGGTTTTCTTTTCTTAAAAAAGAAAACAAAAACAGACAACAATACAGAAGCAGTTTAAAAGGTCTCAACAAGCACACCAATTCGAGTGGGGAGGGAACTCAGCAGCCCCAGGCCTGCTGAACAGCCAGATCTTAACGGCTTTACAGAAAGCCTGAAGGGTGGGTGAGGGTCTGAATCCCACACAGGGAGTATCGTTCCAGAGGGCCGGAGCAGCCACAGAGAAGGCCCTCCTCCGGTGGTCGCCAGTCGACATTGGCTGGTAGATGGAATTCGGAGGAGGTCATAACTTCAGTGCTGTTGTAGCTAAATGAATAATTGTAAGTCTAGAACTACCTGTAACAATTAATAGAGAAAATAACCAAAATTCTGAAATTTGGCCACATTTGAAAATGTTATGACACATCTCTTGAGATTGTGTATACATTTTAATTAAAAGATCCTCCAAAAATAACAAGAGGAGAAGGACCAGGAAGACATGATAGCAGTGTTCCAATATTTGAGGGGCTGCCACAGAGAGATGGGGATTAAGCTATTTTCCAAAGCAACCGAAGGCCAGACAAGGAATAAGGGATGGAACTGATCAAGAAGAGATTCAACCTAGAAATAAGGAGAAATTTTCTGACAGTGAGACCAATCAACCATGGAATAGCTTGCCTTCAGAAGTTGTGGGAACTTCATCACTGGAAGCTTTCAAGAGTAGACTGGACTGCCATCTGTCAGAAATGGTGTAGGGTCTCCTGCTTGGATGCAGGGGTGTGTGAATAGATGACCTATATGGTCCCTTCCGACTCTGTTAATCTGTGTAAAGTCAAACACTGCATAATTAAAAGGATTCAGAATTTAAGCAGGACAATTGATGCACAATAATAAGAATGCCAATAAAAATAACATCAAATTCAGTGTGAATATTAAAACTAGAGGGGGGAAAACTTTTTTCCTGTTACATTAGTGCTGTGCTGATATACCATAATCATATTACGCCAGTGCTAACTGCCAAAATCATATTCCAAAAAATGCTTGAAATGCAATAATTAGGTAGGATTATTTTTTCATGTTTGATGGCAGTGTCACAAAACTCAATAATTCTGGAAGATAATTTACAATAGAAGAAAACAAATATTACACACTGTACTGACTTTTATTTTCTGTCAGCTATTTTTCTGGGAATTATCATTAAATCTTAGATTAAACCTTAGTATAGCTTGTGGTTGGCTTTATATATAATAGCAGCTGCCAGATACTTTGTATTTTCTTACTGGAAATTATATATGATTATTTCTTTAGAAGAATGGCAGACTAAGCTGTGTGGATATGTATTCAGTGTTAAAAATAAATTTGAATTTTAAAAGAAAATATAGAATGTATTTTAACTTATGGACTGTAATGGCCTTGTGTCACTTCTGAAATATGAGTTCTCTTAAAATAAGGCTTTAAACAAACATTAGACCTCACCTTGTTTTGTTATAACAAGGGTGGCACTTCTTAAATTTGATAAACATTCTATTAATTCATTCTGATTAATAATTCTGATCCTATTACTTTTTCTGATTATAGATACTGAATTGATTTCAATAACAATTAAGATTGTTTTCTATGTATATTATCTAACAGTACTTGGGAAAAAATTATTATTCAGTTATTGTGCTATTGCTCCTGATAGCATTTTTTTCTATTCCAATATTGCAAGTACATGTAGATTCATTTAGTGACCATTGAAAGTTACAAGGGGACTTGGTCATAACCCTTTTTCACACTTATGAGCTGTGCAGCATCCTGATGATCATGTGATCAAAATTCGAACGCTTGGCAACTGGCATGTATTTATGATGGTTGCAATGTCCTGGGGTCACATGATCACCTTTTGCAACCAAACTGCAAACAGAATCAAGGGGGACACCAGATTCACTTAACAACGATGTTACTAACTTAACAACTGCAATGATTCACTTAACAACTGTGGTCAGAAATGTTGTAAAATGGGGCAAAACTCACTTAACAACTTAGCAACAGAAATTTGGGGCTCAATTGTGGTCTTAAATCAAGGGCTAAGTGTACCTGCAGGGAAGATTTTCATCTATGATCATCAGCTGTTGTCTAGCTCAAAACCATCATCTGCGAGGTATTTCAAAAGCCCCCTTGAGTTTTCAAGATCTTCAGTGGAAGCAGCATTTTAAAGGTTACCATGAGTTTTATTCCCACAACTGACAAAAGTAATTTTCATGCCTGCTATTTTGAGAAACCGGATAGATTCTTTCCTTTTTCTTTCCTGACAAAGACCTCCTGAGACAAACACACATTTATCATTATTTCATTTAATATAGCCTGCTTCCTCTGAACGGCTTTTCCAACCAAGGACTCGCAATTAATGCTCAATATAATTGCTGTGCCCAACAGGATAGCATAAAGGATGAGGACCAGGCAAACCGGAGGGGCAACTTGGAAAAAAACCTCAGATGGGATCGTGATAAATTCAGAGCACTTCATCCATCAGGGGTGGGATTGAAAAATGTTAGCAACTGGTTCTCTGCCAGGTTGCTGGGTGGGCGTGGCCGTGGTGGGTGTTTGCCATGGTGGGCGTGGCCTACTCGCCCTCCTACACCATGGCAGGTGGGCATTTTTGCCCTCCCAACTCTCCATGGGCTTTCCTCGAGCCTCCAGAGCAATAGCAATAGCAATAGCAGTAGACTTATATACCGCTTCATAGGCCTTTCAGGCCTCTCTAAGCGGTTTACAGAGAGTCAGCATATTGCCCCCAACAATCTGGGTCCTCATTTTACCCACCTCGGAAGGATGGAAGGCTGAGTCAACCCTGAGCCGGTGAGATTTGAACCGCTGACCTGCTGATCTAGCAGTAGCCTGCAGTGCTGCATTTAACCACTGCGCCACCTTGGCTCAGAGGGCCTCCAGAGGCCGAAAACAGGCCCATGTTCGGGCTTCCAGTACTTTCGATACTTCCGGTAGGCCCATTTTTTTGCCCTCCCCGACTCATAGGTTTTTCCCGAGCCTCTAGGAGGGCAAAAATGGCCTCCCTGCGCTCGAGAGGCCAGAAATAGGCCCATTTCAGACTTCTGGGAGGCCCATTTTTCATCCTCCCAGAACCTCCACACAGACCCTGTAATGTCCTCGACTTGTGACCGGTCTTGAGTCCTTGACTTACAACTGGCCACAAGTCCTCAACATACGACTGACAGCCCGGCAACCAAAGGCTTGCGCCTATTGGCTAAGATGCGCCTGGCTGGAAGTGGGCTTCTTTTACACTGTTACTATTGGCTTCTCTGCTTGACAGCTCCCGTATAAATAGCTGTCAAGCAGAGCAGGGTCTGAATTGTTTTGTAGTTACCTTGAAAGTTGTCTGTGGCAATAAAGCTTTTTCTTTTATCTAAGCTAGGCTGTCGCCTCATCTGTTGGTCTAGACTTCTACAGACCCTACACTTACCTGGCATGATGAACGGGCTGTGTGGATACCCCTGGGAGTGCGGGGTGGGGTAGACGGGGTCAGCCAGTCCTTGCAACAACCGGTTCACCTGAACCGCTGTTAACCAGCTGAATCCCACTCCTGTTCATTCTGAAACTTTGGTGCTGCCAATCACTGGGATCCTGTACTTGGCACCCCTGCTGAGCAGACAAGCTGGATTTTCTTGTAGCTCAAATGTCCAAACTCTAAAATGGCAAACTTTCTGAGTCTCAGTCTCCACTTCCTCACACTTGCCCCTCCCCTGAGTCTCCAATCAGGCCGTTGCAGTGTTCTTATTGGTTACTTTGTCATATTAAACACATTTGGCAAGGGTTGTAGGCAGTGGTGGGTTTCAACTCCCGTTCCAACCGGTACAGTTGGAATGGGACCAGCGGCGTCCTCATGGATGCGTGCAGTGTGCGCATGCATTCTAGCACCTGTGTGATGCTCCAGCTGCTCCATGGAGCATCGCGCAGGCACTGTATGCGCCATGCACATGCGCAGCAGTGCAGAAGCTTTAAAACACAGGTAAGGAGTTTGGGCGGGAGGGTGGGCCCTCCAGAGCACCATACCAGAACGGTATCCAGTGCTCTGGGCTGGCTCCGGTACTCCCATACCAGGGCGTATCTCCAGCAACCCACTACTGGTTGTAGGATACTATGAGGACTAATTGTTGTGCTCCATTATTGGCCAGCTGGAGGACCTGCTGACTGGCTCTGGTCAACACTTACCACATCTGCAGTGGGGAAAACAGCAAAGCATTCATTGCAAGTCGAGATTGGAGGATTTTAGGAGTGGAAACACTGGCTGTATAGAAATCTCCCCAGTCAAGAGCACAACCTTTCCAGGTATAATACAGGTAGTCCTCGAGTTATGACCACAATTCAGCCCAAAGTTGATGTTGCTAAGAGAGACATTTGTTAAATGAGTTTTGCCCCATTTTACAACCTTTCTTGCCACCGTTGCTAAGTGAATCAAATGCAATTGTTAAATTAGTAACACCCTTGTTAAGTGAATCTGGCTTCTCCATTGACTTTGCTTCTCAAAAGGGGAATCACATGACCCCCCATGATCTACGACCATCATAAATATGAGTCAGTTGCCAAGCATCTGGGTTTTGCTCACGTGACTGTGGGGGATGCTGCAATGGTCGTAAGTCTGAAAATTTGCGAACTTATAAAATACAGACAAGGCTAGCCCCCACCCCCCTCTCTCAGACACAAATATATAAGCAAAGTAATCATGATGTGCAATGCAGTGTATGAAGTTTGGATGTCATGAAGGAAAAGCAATTTGTTATTATTTATAGGCACTTCAATAACTCAACCAGCTTTGAGCTAAGAAACCTTGACTTGGGAAAAGAGTACTTGTGTTTTGCCCCTGGATACAAAATGTCTCAGAATGGCTAAAATATTCCTCCAAGTAAAATAGGCAAGCTATAAAAGCTTTGTGTGTGCGCAAGATTTATCACATTTATCCTAAACAAATGTAAGATGAACTAATAGCATTGCGGCTGTATCTTCATGTCTTAGTGCAGGCAATATAAGACAATATAGCAAAAAAAAAAAAAAACAATGCTCTGGGATTCCTCTTCCTGATCTTACAAATGTGTGCTAAATCATTGAGTGTATGAAGGGAGAAACTTCAATCTCTTAGGCACTGTCAGTCAGCGTTATAAAACTTTTCACAGGCCATAAATTAAACAGCTATAAGCACAAAGCAGCTCAGAGGCCCAGCACACAAACTAATCTGCAAGCAAGGGATGGTTGCAATATTTTCATCAAGGAATTTGGGAAATGAATTTCCACTGCGCTAGGACATTAGCCGTGGTGATGATGTGTAACGTTTGTTTTAATCTATTATCACTAGCAGAGGAGAGAGGAAATATGGGACAGACCAGATGGTAATCTGGTCTGTACACACACACAGAAGGGAATTTTGTATTTCCTGCAATTGTTAGCAAAGGACGGAGACTTTGCTACTGAGTGAGGGCATTATTATGCATGCTAATAACCATATTCAAATGTTGCTGTTAGGCAAGTGTAGTTGACAACAGCGTTCAGGTGGTTGCATATTAATCTCGTGAATTATTCTAGCAGAAAACTCATGCTGTTAGCAAATGTTTTGCAATAATGGTTACTAGATGCAATGCAATTTCCTCTGATTAGATTTGACTTCTGATTCCATAACCTTTTGTGAAATCCGATACATTGATAAGAAAAATTCTCATCCAATTAAAAATAGCACTTGTTATTATTCACTTTTGACTAAGGAGATTTTCATGCCACATAAAACAGATCCAATGTCCTGGCAGCTACCTTGAATTCAGGAGGCCACAGCCCTCTTTGTGCATATCTGTGTGTGTGCCGCGCACGTGTGCACAGAGGGCCTTTTTGCAGTAGCCACTGTGAAGCAGAAAGCAAATCTTTACTAGGGGTCAGCAAACAGCGGGGCATACACAATTGTGACATACTATTTAAAGCAGCTTGATGTGGAATGAAAACATTCTTTTCTTTTTAATTAAAAAGAGAGAATATCCATTAATTCATCACTGTTTTATTCAACAATCTTAGAAAATCAGTCCAATCATATTCTTCTGATGTTATAGACCACGGATGTCAAACTCAGGGCATCATGTTGCAGTCATGTGATGTTTCACGATGTTTTTCCCCTTCGCGGAGCTGGGGTGGGCATGGACTGTATGTGACACATCCACTAGTTTGACACCCTTGTATATAGATCTATAATGTAAATTAGCTGCAGTTGCTTTTGAAATTGGATGTGGGCACTCCACTTGTTCTTGCATCCGGAGCCTCCGCACCCACCCCTGCAGCCAGCTATTCTTTCAGAAGGAAGAAGGATTCAGGAAGAAGAATTCAGGGTCACCATGAAAATCTCCTTAGTCAAGCGTGAATAACAACAAACAGTGTTTTTAATTAGATGGGAATATAATACCAAAGAGGAATTTTGCCCTGAGTTTCCCATTGCCAATATAGTAACTTTTGTAGTGGTTACCATTATTGAACGAGAGTAGAAGGAAGACATGAAGCTGGAATGGTGGTCAGGGGAAAGAGAAAGGATGATGTAGAGGATCCGTTTTGAGCCCCAATCTATGGACAACATTATCAAGGGTGTAGTTCATACAATTCCAAAGAATCTATAAGTTCTATTAATAAAAGTCAAGGAGCGGAGTGGGGGAAAAAATGAGACTAAAATGAAATATAAAGAAGGTCATTAATGACAACTGGTACAACTAGCCTCACAATTGCAAAGTTATTGAAGCGATGGATAGCTTCTACCTTTTAGGATCAACTATAAACACTGAAAGAACAAGCAGCCAAGAAATATGCCTCAGACTAGCAATTGGTAGAGCAGCCATGGAAACCCTTAGAAGAGTTGTTCTGATGTTGTAACAGAATTGAGCTTTGTAGGTATAGACCAAGGGTCTCCAACCTTGGCAACTTTAAGACTTATTTATTCAGAGTTTCTCGGCCAGTTTCTGGAAGGAACTCTGGGAGTTGAAATCCACAAGTCTTAAAGTTGCCAAGGTTGGAGACCCCTTGTATAGACAACATACCATGGTAATCTCTATGACTCTACATAAGCTAAAGGTGGACTTTGAAGAAGTGTAATTGGAAGAGAATTAATACCTTTGAACTTTGGTGTTGGAAAACTCCTGACAATGCCATTGGCAAGCAAGAAAACAATCAAATGGATTATCAAACAAAATAACTTTGAATTCTTACTCAAATTATCCTACTTTTGGCACGTTAAGTGAACTCCTGGCTCTCTAGAAAAGAGAGCTCTAATGCTGGGAGAGGTGGAAAGAAAGAAAAGAGGACAATCAACAGCAGGGTGGATAGATGGTTGCAGTGGTGATGAATGCACCATTGAAAGACCAGGTTAGGACAGATTGTCATGGCAAAAAATCAATTGATGTGGCTTCTAAGAGTTGACACCACCTTGATGGTACATAATTAATTACTCCATTCATATAATGAAACTACAAATGTGGGGAAACATGTAATCGTGGAACAATGACTCATAGATTGCCCATGGCCTATCTCGAGAAAGCTGCAGAGGAATGCAACTTGACAGCTTATTCAACAATCCAATGACACTGAAATCCTAGAAAGAGGGAACCTCCACCCCCGATGCCAGGAATCATGACTGTTCCTGATGCAGGAAAGTGGGAAGACAAGGTAACAAGACTACCCCACTAACATTGACAGAGCAAGCCACCAAAATATTAAATGAAAGCAAACCCCACTCCCTACCAGCACTGATGACGTTACCTAGTTTGAGTAATGAAATGTCTGCAAGAAGCAACTAAACTCCGAGGTCACCAAGGACTTCTCATTTCCAATTCTATTGTTTTTAGCCAGTGAGCATCAGTTTGTTTATTTATTTATGAAATTTATATGTCGTCCATCTCACCTAGAGGCAACTGTAGGCTGCTTGCAACTAAGTAAAAGCAACAAGGCAAAACATTAAAATAATAAATATTAACATTCAAACTGACTTAAAATTTAATAAAGATGGCAAGAAAGAAAGAGACACACAGAGTGGAGATGGAATCTTAGTCCATTAATCATCTCCAACATGATACACCCCCATCAGGGCAGAACCAGGTTTTCAGGCCCTTTCTGTAAGCCATAAAGGTGGGTGCATATTTCCCCTTGGGGGGGGGCACAATGTTCCAAGGACAGGAGCCATGGCAAAAAAAAAAAAAGGCTCTATGGCCCCTGCCAGCTAGGTTAGGTTAGGTTTATTGGTTTTGTATGCAGCCCACTCCCGAAGGACTCCGGGCGGCTCACAATAAACAGGGAAGGGAATAAATAAGACAATACGAACAATTTTAAAATCCACAACAGTCACAATTAAGACGGGGCTGGGTGCTTTAACAGCCTGCCGGAACAGCCAGGGCTTAGTAGCTTTACGGAAGGCCAGGAGGGTAGTAAGGGTCCGGATCTCCATAGGGAGCTCGTTCCAGAGGGCCAGAGCAGAAACAGAGAAGGCTCTCCCCCGGAGGGTCGCCAGCCGGCATTGGCTGGCAGATGGAACCCGGAGAAGGCCAAGCCTGTGTGATCGAATTGGTCTTTGGGAGGTAATTGGCAGGAGGCGGTCTCTCAGGTACCCAGGTCCGATGCCGTAACAACTAGAATTCCTTGACTGACAGGTCCGCAGCATGACACTTTTGCTGATGCAGGTGGGGAGGGCCAATCTCATTGGGTCATACAATTCCTCAGGTAACCTGAATCCATGCCCTAAAGCTGAATTAGTATTAATAGTTGAACTTACTGAGAATTGTAGAGCTTGAAATGCCTAAATATTGATTTCATCACGAAACCATTGAGGTATATTTCACAAGATTCAGTTCAATTTCCTGTGAACCGATTGGAGACAAATGGTTCTGATCACAATACGTCTGATAATCACCTCAACAGGGTATCACTTCCAACTGCTTTTTTTTTAATAGTCGCGAGCCAGAAGTAATTATAACAGCAGGTCCTACATTTATGCCTGACATTTTATTTTCTTTTTTTACAGTCCCCACTCTCAAGGGTACAATATATCCCAATCTTGTAATAATGCTTATATTTATGGTGAACTATGAAGTCTGTGAAGATTTATTCCATCATAAATTAATTTCTAAGATATCCAAATATTTTTGTTGCTTATATTCCAAAGGACTGCATGGAAGGGAGAGTCCCTGAGTATTGTAATTGTTACATAATCCTCTACAATTGTTTAATAGCATGCCCGGGCTTTCTCTTCAGCATCAATATAAATTGTGCTCAAGTACAAGATGAGCCAGTAGACTTGCTTCCTTTAACCTACAACTGATAAGTATTTGGAGGAGTGTTTAGGAGCTAGGAGCTAACCATTATCAGTCCTACCCTGAGCCTAGCATCCCCCGGAGTAACACTATCTGGGGGGGGGGAATTAAAATGGTAGTTTGAAGGAATAGCTTATCTTCCAAAGAACTGGGAGGGATTTGAAGTCTTTATATTAACATATGAGCATCAGGGGTGGGCTGCTGGGGGTTCGCACAAGTTTGGGCGATCCTCTAGCTAGCATTCTGCTCAGTTTGGCGAACCCCTAAATGCCACCCCTGGCTGGCCACGCCCACCCTGCCAAGTGACCTGTTCATCATGCCAGGTAAGTGCAGGACCTGTGCGGAGCCTCAGGGACGGAAGGAAATGGGCCTACCAGAGGTTCCAGAAGTCCAGAAATGGGCATGTTTCCATTCTCCGGAGGGCCTCTGGAATCAGGAGGAAGCAGTTTTTGCCCTCCCGGAGGCTCAAAAAGAGCCTCCGGTGTCTGGGGTGGGTGAAAAACAGGCCTACCAGAAGTTCCAGAAGTCCAGAAACTAGCCTGTTTCCAGCCTCCAGAGGGCCTCCAGAGCCCAGGAGAAGCAGTTTTCACCCTCCCGGAGGCTTGAGAAACACCTTTGGAGCCTGGAGGTGGTGAAAAAATCTTCCCCCTGCTGTGGTGCAGGAGGCTGACTAGGACACACCCACCATGGCCACACCCACCCAGCAAAGAGGCAACCCGTTGCTGCAATTTTTGAAGCCCAGCCCTGATGAGCATATTTTGATATAGTGGGGTAAAAAAAAATAAGAATTGCATATTCTATGAGAGGAATTTTTCCTCTAATATGGTAAGGCCCTAAGACAGAAATATGACCATAAGAAGACTCCAAAGCATGCTTTGGGTGAAGAAATCAAAATAACTCTTGCCACCAAAACCTGTTGCCAAACACTGTTTCAAATGTTCTGTCTCATAAGGGAGAAGTCTTAACTCTGGTGGAAAGGGGAAAAAGAAGGGGGAAGTGCTTCTTGGGAGAAAAGAAAGCATGAAAACTGAAATAGCTTCAAACAACTATGACCTACGAGAGTTGACAACATTAATACCACAATTAGCTCTGCTGTTCATTTATGAGAACTTTAAAATATAGCATATGAAAGTAGCTATGACACTCTAATGGGACATGTATTATTATCTTCAACCTTTGGCAAGTAAAAAAAAAACTTGCACTGGCAAAGCCTGTGAAGTGATTTCTTCCTGTACCTTGTTAACTTCCCATCAATTATGCTTGTAAATGCCTGTCATATATAGGAGCTGAAGCCCTTGGGCCATTCCCTTGAAAAATTTCTGCATCCCACAATATACTGCATTGGCTTTTCCTTCTGATCCAATTATTTACCGTAGTCTTCAAAAGATAAAAATGCCCCAAATTTGTAGAACTCCAGAGAGACAGGAAGCTCTTACAAATCATTCTGTGTCGAACAAGAGCACCTTTTTTGCTGCGAGCATTATTTGGACCTTTTTGTGACCCGTTTGGTAAAGGATTTGCAATGTTAAATCATCATTTTTGTCCTCAACCTGCTCCTTGAGCTACTTTCTCCCGGTGATTCTCAAGTTCCACCTTTCTGGTCTTGCAAAACATGTCAGTAAAATGCTTCATTCTCCATCCCCGAAAAAGATCTGAGACTTATATCCAAAGCTACGCCAGAGCCACAGAGGAAGTCATGAAAGCCTTTGCACACTAATAAAGCAACAGGAAGACCTGGATTGAGAGGGACAAGAGTTTCATTTGCTCATAGCAAGCTGGGTAATCTTCTGCACTTTCAAGAGCCTCTGTGGTTACCGCCTTTTCATTCTTCCCCTGACATCTTTCCTCAAAATGTTTAATTCTCAGGCTTTGATGTAATCATTGTGTATTCTCTCTGACTCCTTTCCAGCATTTTATGGAATAAAATACAGGTAAAAAAAATTCCACCTTTCCTGTGTTTTTCTGCTACTGCTTCTGTCATTTTTTTTCACCCTTCTTCCTTCTGACTGGAGGCCTTCAAAGCCTCAGAATCGTTTCTCAAATATTTGGCCTCTCTTTCATGCACATCCCTTCTTCCTTGATTTTCTTTTGTCAAGAGCTTAGTGTTCTGACCCAGACTTAGCAGAAGCAAGAAACAGACTCCTTATCACGAAATACCCCTCTTTATTTACCTCTTGTGAATTAATTGCATTCACCCACCAAAAAGTCCAGGCAAGAGTCCTTCAAGGATTTAACTGCAGTAACAGACCTTATCAGTTCCTTGCGATAATTGCAAAACTATGAGCTCCCAGCTGAAAGGCTGCAAATAAAGTTCTGGCAAGCAGTCTTTATGGCACAAAACATAATGAACAAAATCTTCAGAAATACGAACTGTTGTCCTCTACGACAATCACTCCTCTTTCCTTCTATTTATTCCCCAGTCAGGGAGGGGCCATTCAGCATCCACGTGTGCTTTGCTTCCTGAATTGACTGCTTGTCCTCCATTGTTCACCTCTCCCAACTGTTCTGTGCATACATGGATCTGGAACAGGCCCCAGCTGTTCTTCCTCCTCACTCATATCAGCCTCCAAAGGCAGCTGCCTCTTTGGTGGCTGGGAAATGTTGGATGGCCTTGGCTCTCTCTCTCTGTGTCCAATGCAGAGCATCCATCAGAGCCTTCCCCAAACTCCAGAACTGGCCCAAGTTCCTCCCCAACCTCCTCATCGTCCAAGTCTGCCACCAGTTCTGCTGACAGGCCACAACACTTAGACTAAGAGCTCCTGCTCTCTCACATTAGATGATGAAGGTAGGTAGGTAGGTAGGTAGGTACCTAGGAAGGTAGGTAGAGGATGATGATGATGATGATGATGATGATGATGATGATGATGATAGACAGACAGACAGACAGACAGACTAATATAAAGTAAGAAAGAAAAAGGGAAACGGAAGCCAAAAAAGAGAAAGCAAAAGGTACAAGAAGCCAAGGAAAGGAAAGGAAAAGAAAGGGAGGGGAGGAAAGGGAGGGGACGGGATGGGATGGGACGGGAAGGAAAGAAAAGAAAAGGAGAAAATAAAATAAAGTAAAATACAAGAAATGGCTTCCAATATTCTTTACAAAGAATTTTGGAAGCCATATAATACAATTTATATTTAATTGTATTAAATATAAATACAATTATATTTAAACTTCTTTCTCTAAAGTTACATCATGATTCTCTTCTTTCGATAATCAATACTGCCTAATCATCAAATACATACATCATGTTCATTTATTTTTCATTTTTAATGCAAAAATTCCATGTGGGTTTTTCAGTCACCAATAAATGTAGAAATTCTCTTTTTTTAAAAAATTAGTTTATCCCCCTTATCCCCTAACCTTCTCTATAGTGGGTAGTGTCAATTCTTTCCATCTCTGTATCAGTGGTGGGTTTCCAAATTTTTTACAACCTCTTCTGTAGGTGTGGCCTGCTTTGTGGGAGTGGCCTGCCAGCCATGTGACTGGGTGGGAGTGGCTTGCCAGCCATGTGACTGGATGGGCATGGCCAACTTGTAAAATGTGGTGAAACTCACTTAACAATGCTCTTGCTTAGCAACCAAAATGTTGGCTCAGAAACTCTGGCATTTGAAGCACGCAAGTCTTAAAGCTGTCAAGTTACAAGACCTTCGCACCCCTAACCCTTTAGGAAATAAACCCCAGGTGTGTTCAAACTTGACAGCTTTAAGACTTGTGGACTTCAATTCCCAGAATTCCTCCTCCAGTCATGTTGGCTCAGGAACTCTGGCATTGAAGTGTGCAAGTCTTAAAGCTGTCAAGTTACAAGACCCTTGCACCCCTAACCCTTTAGAAAAAAAAACCAGGGGTGTTCAAACTTGACAGCTTTAAGACTTGTGGACTTCAACTCCCAGAATTCCTCCTCTCACTCTTCATCTTGATGATGTGCGGACGGGCGTGGGGAGGGAGCTGGAATCGTTTCTAAACGGCACTGTAGATTTGTGGAATCTCTTCTATAGAAGAGGTTAGAACTGGCAGGAACCTACCCCTGCTCTGTATGTATAATAATCCCAGCACCATAATCATATATTGAAATAATCTTCTGTGACTTTCTGCTCTATTATATTCATGCAAGAATTAACTGGTGACATTATGTAAAAACTTAATAAGTAAACAGGCTGAGGCCAATATTGACACTATTAATCACATTTTAAACAATTCAATTTTACTAAATATAATAAAAATAGAAATTAGCTGCATAATATCATTGTAATGAAAAGCCAAAGCACTTTATCTTCTGTTCCTTCTCTGCACTTGTGTTGATCTTCCCACACCAAGCCAGCGGCTTCAAATAATTTTGTTTCTCAGGCAAAAACTATTTACCATATACAGGTAATTCTCAACTTACAACCACAATTGAGCCAAACTTTCTGTTGCTAAGCAAGACGTATGTTAAGTAAATTTTGTCCCATTTTACGCCTTTCTCCTCACTCTTGTTAAGTGGATCCCTACAATTGTTAAGTTAGTAACATGGTTGCTAAGTGAATCTGACTTTGCTTGTCAGAAGGTCACAAAACGTGATCACTTGACCCCGGGATGCTGTGACCATTGTACATACAAGTCCAGCATCTGAATTTTTTTTTTTTTCGAGGATTTATTTTATTTATTTCATTTTCATTTTCATTTTATACAATCACTTATATACTGTGCGTAAAAAAAAAAAAAAAGAGAAAAAAAAAACCCAACATGACACTTCATTCCCCCATACACCCTCTCTTCTCCCCCTCCAACTTTCATTTCACCCCTCCAGCATTCCCCTCTTCTACTTCCCTTCCCCCTCAGACATCTCCCCCTCCCTCCATCTCACCCTCCTTACATTCCCTCTCACTCCCTCTTTACTTCTCCCTCCTCTTTCCCTCTTCTCCTCGCTTTGGTGTATCCATACATTTCAGTTTGTTTTAAAAGAGAAAAAGAAAAAAAGAAAAAAGAAAAACGAGCCGCAGTATACAAGTGAATTCTTATTGTTCTAAGAATTGAAACTGTAATTCCACCCTCCCCCCTCCCCCCTATAATCCCCCCTCCCTAACCCCCTTACGGCTTCGCAGGTCCCATACCCGGCATAATTCTTTAACAAGCATTTGAGTATAATAAGGCCAGCTAACTTTAAAATTAAAAAAAGAAAAGAAAAGTAAAGCCAAAGAAAAAAAAAAAGAATAATAAAAAATACACACACACCTAAAAAGAAAGGGGAAACAGAGAAGGGTCAATAAACCCACTACGTTAACACAGCTTCCCATTATCTGTAAATCTTAAACAATGTAGCTCATTCCAAATTTCGATTATTTTACTACTTGCAGGGTTTCAAACTATATTAGAGCCAGGTAAGTTGATCAATTAGGGTTCCCCAACTAAAAGTCTCATTGCTTTGTCTATCTATTCAAACCTTTAATTTCTCTCTTTTTTATCCGAATATCCAAACCTTTCTATAAAACCATTAAACTCAAGTACTTCTTTCATTTTTCATTTCCAACACCTCCCTTTCTATCCTTACCCACCTCCACATGTAAATTTTTTACCTTCCACCCTGCCTTTATCCATGTCCATATATATATTTTATCCGCGTCCCTTGCTCCTCCCATATTTACTCCACTTTCCTGAAGACTCTCCGACCAATCTTTCTTGACCTTATATTGAAATAGCAACTCAAACAAACATCAGCTTGCATTCTAGCCCCAAGTAGTCTAATTAAGCTTTCGCTACCCTTCCCTCTCCCACGCGCCTCCCAACTCCGTTCGTCCCAGACCACAACTCAAAAAGATCGCAATCTCCGCTCTCCTCGCCCAGGAAAACAATTCATGCACAATTTGAGTTAGAGTTCAGACAAATCTTATATACAATATGTGTCCACAATCAGCAACGCTTCTTTCAGTCTCCATGTCTCATCATCAATATACCACTTTTCCATTTTATCCCAGACGGAAATCATAAAGCTTTAAGAACATCGCTTAGTCTTTATTCTTTAGTCTTCTGCCCTTCCGGAAGAGGAAAGCAACACCCTCCGCCTTGTGGCCACGTGTCTCGCTGTTTGTCTTCTCCTTCTCCTTGTCTCTCTCCAGGTCCGGATGAATCAGGAAGTCCCGCCTTCAGGGTCTCGTAGTAAAATTCTCGGGCTTCACAGACAGAGTTAATGCGGTGTTTTTGGTTGCCAAATGTAACTGTAATACCAGCTGGGACTTCCCATTTGTATGGAATCTGAGAATTTCTGAGTTCTTCGGTTAAGAAAGCGTACTCTTTCCTTGTTTTTAATAATTGAAATGGTATCTCTTTAAAAACAATCAAGTCCTGTCCATCAATTCTCAACCTCTTGCTGTAAAGCCTCTGTATTATCTCATTTCTGGATTCCCTTGTGGTAAAGTATATAATTATGTCCCTCGGAAGCTGTCGCTGTTTTGCTACCCACGAATTCTGGCGGTAAATTCTTTGAATCTGCCAATCAAAGTTAAATCCCGGACTTCCCACCAAGCGGCTGAAAGCCTCAAAGAAGATCTGTTTCAAATTTTCCTGTTGGTTTTCACGCAGTCCTCTAACCCTTATGGCAAAGGCAGTCTTATTATAATTTATCATGACAAGTTGTTTTTGAGCATTTTCCATTTCCTGTTGTAACGTTTGAATTTTGGATATCAAATTAAGGTTAGTTTCTTCCAAAAGTTCCAATTTATCTTCCGTTTCAGCAATATAATCTGTCATGACTGTCATTACTCCGATCATATCCTTCTTTGCCTGAGCAATTTTAGCATCAAATTGATCATATAAATCCGATATCAGTTGATTAATTTCCTGTCTGAAATCATTAAGCGTTTTGAGAAGAAATTCTTGTGTTAACAAATCTCCCGTGGAGGGTGTGGGAGGCAAGGGTAGCGGCTTCGTAGCAGTTTTTGGAGATATGTTATTAAGGAAGCGCTTCTGTTTAGATTTGGGAGCCATTCCAAAGTAAAAATAAAAGACAAGCAATCAAGCGAACCAAAAATCAAAGTCTCTGCTCCCCTCAGTTAATCTTTTAGCAATTAGTACGGAGGAGCCTTCAGGAGGGTAGGGCTGACTAAGTACGTCACATCAAACACAAAAGCTACGAGATCGCCATCTTGTGACGCAGCTAAAAAAGAAAGGGAGCCTTTTGCGAAGTTGAAGCTGGTATTTTAGATAGTAATAGAAGAAATTCCTCAGGAATGGTCCCCGCCCGGATTGACTTTTAAATAGCTTAGCTTTGTCCTGGGGGGGGGGGGCAATCTGCCTAGGGCTGCAAAAAAGGCAGCGCGGAAAACTGGCCGGAGTAAAGGCTCAGCTAATGTTGAACCTCTTCTCCATTCACAGCAAAAAAAAAAAGCTATGAATTACAAAGAGATCCTAACGACTGACCTACTCCCTGCCCCTTTCTGCCAGAAAGGGGAGATATCTATAGATCTTATAAGATATACGAACCAGAATCCTGACAGGAGCTTCGTTGAGCTCCCGACGGCGGCAGGCTCCACCCCCCGAAGCCCCTCCAGCATCTGAATTTTGATCATGTGACCATGGAGATGCGGCAAGGGTCATAAGTGTGAAAAATGGTCTTGTCATTTTTTTCCAGCGCCGTTGTAAGTTCAAATGGTCACTAAATGAACTGTTAAAAGCTGAGAACCATCTATATATTATATTTACTATATGTAATGTTGATTCTGTTTGGTGCTGTGTTAGGATTGGATGATGATGATGATTAGCCTGAATCAATCCTGCAAAGGATTGATCCATGAGGAGGAGGAGGAGGAGGAGGAGGAGGAGGAGGAGGAGGAGGAGGACAATGATGACATCTCTCCCATAATGTATAAATGGACAAATGCAATAACTTCAAAGAGGTAAAAAGACAATGAAGCACAATCATTGATTTAATAATGTAAAGAACAAATGCCAGCGCAGGAGATTCAAAAGGCAGATATCTCCATACCCCTTTTGTTCATTCATGTTCTATTAAAATGTTTTCCTTTTTTTCCAATCTGTCTTTCCCTCTCTGATGGGTTTTCATTTTTTTACTTTTACATATTTAAATGTACTCCTTTGGGCGGGCAGGCTGTCTAATTCTTGGAGCATTTTCAGCACTTCCTCCTACCTGGTGTACCTGGATCATCTAAGACCATCTACTAGATCATCTAAGACAGGGGTCTTAGCAACTTTAAGCCTGGTGGACTTCCACTCCCAGAATTCCTCAGCCAGCTGGATTTGCAGGTTCACCACTGTTACCTTTCGGCACTGCCACTTAACATGATCTTTGTTTTAAAGTCAGGAATTTTTAGAGTTTTCTTTTATTATTGAAACAAATGCATTATTATTGGATCACTTCTATTGTTTTCTGTAAAGTATTCCGGACTTTTTGGGGAAAGGAATGGTATGATATTACGTATGAATGCATGTGCATGGACATTCATGCGTGGACACATGTGGACAGCCTCCGTGCATGCATGCATGTATTTCATTCAAATTTCGTTTTTTATGAAAAAGATTTTTAATGTCTCATATTTTCACTGACTAATGAATGAGGCACATGCTGGGCCACTTTGCTACCAGCCAGCTTGTAATTGTTTCCCTGGTGCTGCTTCATCAAGTACACTTTCAAAGGAGGATTTCTGACAATTCAATAGCACTGGGGAAAGTTCCCAAGCAAGCAACATTGCTTCGAGCAGATGGGTGAAAACTGCAAAGGGCCTGTTGGTGAGGACAGAACGTGCCGTGAATGAGGGCTTGAGATTTTCTGTCTGAAGAACCAGGAGGTTGAGTTTCATCTGTTGTACCTTGTGACCCGTCAAAACCGCGGTCCACAAAAGCGCGATCGATGAAAGCGCGCATTTGATGTCATCACAGCGCGACGAAAAAAATTAAAAATTGAAATAAAAATAAAATTAAAGCAAGCCGATTCACATAAAGGTAAGGGTTAGGGTTAGGGTTAGGGTTAGGTTAAGGGTTAGGGTTAGGTTTAGAGCGTTAGGGTTACGTTTAGCATTAGGTTAAGGGTTAGCGTTAGGTTTAGCGTTAGGTTAAGGGTTAGGTTTAGGGTTAGATTTAGGGTTAAGTTAAGGGTTAGGTTTAGGGTTAGGTTTGGGGGGGTTAGGGTAAGGTTTTCGCTTTATTTTTACATTTTTCGATCACAACGCGATGTTTTCGTCGCGCTGTGATGACGTCAAATGCACGCTTTCGTCGACCGCGATTTTGTCGTCCGCAGTTTTGTGGTGGAACCGTTGTACCTGTTACCATTTTCAGCCGAATCTCCACTCTTCTGGAAACTCCTACAGAACAGTTTTTAAGTTTCTTTTTTTTTCACAGTATTTTGAAAGAGCTGCTCTTCTCCCTATATCTTAATGCCTTCCCTCACTTCCACATAAATTGATTTGAACAGCCTCACCCCAGCAACCTCTTTTTTTCTGCTTCATACTCCAGATGCTAAACCAGCCATCCTGAGCCCAACGTTTGGGAAGCCAGGCTCTGCCTGTCACAAGCAAGGACAAAGGGTGAGTGATGGAGGAGTAACACCTCCTTAAAAAACCTTGGTCCAGCTGGCCCGGCTGGTAGCACCTCGTAAGGGCCCCTTTTCAGGGTTACAGAAGAAGACAGTCAACGGTTTTGAAGGCGGAAGTGGACTCTACGCCCCAATGGAAGATAAAGCAGCAGAACCATCTTCTAGGAGAAGGGAAACTCTGATTACAAACCTCCAACTGCCTTGTGGCTATATCCACTACTGGAAAAGGCTTCAGGAATCAACTTCCAAGCAAAATCCAGAGCCGGAGTCCCAGAAGCAGTTCGTGACTGTGTACAACCACGTTCTGCTAACTCCTGCGACACAGCTGGAAACAATCATATTGGATTTCAGCAATGTGGAGAGGGGGGATCTGCATCTGTTGCTTGGGTAACAGTCTAGCCTCCGTATTAATCTACCCAGGCCTCATGCTGGAGAGGATACTCCAGCTTTACCTCTTTCCAGAGCATGATACCATAGTCTTTTGAGACTGATGGATGCCAATGTACTCAAGATGCTGTTTTCATTTGATCTCAAGCCCAAACCTGAAACAATCTGAAGTTGTTCTTAGCTGCACCTGGGCTAAAGTGCTTCTTTTACTCCTTATTCTGAACCAGGTTCTATAATGGATTTAGTGTGATGTGTATCACTGACCATTCTATCACTGGCATCACCAGTGGGTCAGGTCAACCTGACGTTTTTTGGTGTATGCATATCCTGTTTCCTATACTTACCAGGCTGGAGGCTAGTAGCAAGCCTCCTCAGTTCAGAGACTCAGTGCAGGCTGAACAGCATCTGGACAACGATGGTAGTAAACAGCTACACAATGAAGAGGGAGAGGCAGATGGCTCTTCCTTTGACTGCTTCTTTTTTTATGTTTTATTTATTTTATGTTTTATTTATTTTATGTACATAACATATAAAAATTCAATTTCCATCAAAATGTGTGATCTGGGTACAGTTGTTTTTAAGCAGTCATAATCCACTTATTTGTTATATTATTCATTACAATAATATTGAAATAATAATAATAATAATAATAATAATAATAATGTAAAAAATCACGCAGACTGATTATAAATTGTGGCACAATTCAGTAGCACAAATGATCCATTGGAATTTGTGCAAAAATTATAATATTAAAACAGCAACAAACTGGTGGGAACATCAGCCTGAAAAAGTCACCGAAAATCAGATGGTCAAGATCTTGTGGGATTTCTGTATACAAACGGACAAAATACTGGCGCATAATACACCAGACATCACACTGGTTGAGTAAAATAAGGTCACAATCATAGACATCGCAATACCAGGTGATAGCAGGGTCGCCGAGAAGGAACATGAAATAATCGCAAAATACCAGTACTTAAAAATCGAAATTCAACGACTATGGCACAAACCAGCAGTGGTAATTCCAGTGGTAATTGGCACACTGGGTGCTATTCCAAAAGCACTGGAATTACATTTAAAACAGTTAAAAATTGACAAAATCACCATCAGGCAAAAAGCCGCACTGCTTGGATCTGCACGCATATTACGAAAATACGTTACGACGTCCTAGGCCCCTGGGTGGGGCTCGACTAGTAACCAATGCCAAATCCGGCGAAACAACTGGCCGCTGTGATGCAATTGTATAATAATAATAATAAAAATCTGATTCTACATTCTGAACATTCTGATTCTACATAAAACCACCCTACTTGGAACAGCTTATATCCTCCGATGTTACCTTAACAGTTCCTAGATCCTTGGTTAGGACTTGAGCTGCTGAGCTACCAACCAGCCCCAAAGGCTGTGAATCTCACCAAAGATTAACCACATAATAATAATACTTAATGTTATCTTCTTTAACAACTCTCCACTTTAACATTTCCTCTTTTTATCTCTCCTCCTTTCTAACTTCTTTTCTATTGTCTAGCCTTTGATAAAATATGTCCCATATCAAAAAATATCCAGTTTCTTAATAGAGTAGAGTAGAATAGAATAGAATAGAATAGAATAGAATAGAATAGAATTCTTTATTGTCTGAGTGTGATTGGACATAGAAGGAATTTGCCTTTGGTGCATATGCTGTCCGTGTACATGAAGAAAAATAAAATAGAATACATTCATCAAGAATCATAAGATATAACACTTAGTGATAGTCATAGGATACTAATAAGCAATCAAATTATACTAGGAAACAAATAAAACAATATAAATTTTAAAGATGCAAGCAATATGGTTATAGTCATAAGTGTTAGTAAGCGTTAGTCTATCATTTCTGCGCATTGTAGTATTTTCTTAATTACATTCTCATCTGGCAGAATCTCATTTTGGCTGCTTCTTGAAGCAACGTTACCTACATCTAAAGCTGTTGTTTTGGTTGTTTCTGAACACAGGTTTAGTGCTCTTCCGAAAAGCTCTAAAACCACATCTACAAAGAGCCTGACCTTTTAGCTGGTAACAGTTAATAGTTGAGCTGAAAATGTTTTGCTATTAGAAATTCCAATTACTTACATGTTACCAGCCCTTAGCTTAATAGTTACAACTGACTATCTTCAAATCTGGCACCAAAAAAACCCCAGATGTAGAAAGCAATAAGACAGAAAATGCTGAAGCTAAAGAAAGGGATATGTCATTGCTCTGTAAATCAATAGCTTCTGTGAGTAGATAAAGATGTTGCTGGCAATTTCTCAAAAGCCCATAATGATTCTAATGATTCAATATAACTATGCCACTCTACAAGCATTCAAAAGCAAAGTTATGAAAACAACCCTTACCAAGGTTTGCCATTGATGTATTCAGTTTCTAAAGTGTCACGTTTTAATGAGCAATAAAGGTACACAGGCACTTTGAAAAGCAAACTCTTGAGCATGATCTTTCCAAGCAATTATCATATAATATTGCACATATATTTTGCATGTTTCCAGATGCTCTCAAATGCCAGGCAGAAACCTGGAATATGTCTTACTAAGAAGAGGTGATGAGCCATATGGACTAACTGGAAAGATTCTTGTGTGAACCTGCAGAAAGCCGCAAGGTTTCTTCTATATAACAATGCAGATCCATATTCATAGAACGAGTTCCAGTCACAGGTATTAGTGCATCTCAGAACAGTATCCACCAAAAGGGCATACTGGTAAAATTGCAATGAGAGGAGTTGCTTTGTTCCTAGGTGGGACTAAAGATGTGTCTAGTGGCTCTTTCTCCCACAACGTAAGAACCTCTTGTAGGAGGCATCCAGATCGTTACTGCTCCTGGCAGATACAGCCTGAGGACATACAGCCTAGCATTTTGCCCTAAATCATCTTGGACTCTGCATTGTTCTTAACGAACAAAATTATGAAGCAGAATGCATTGTAAAGTATGTCTCTTGTCTTTCTTTGACTATTGAACAATGGAGGCCTCTTCCTACATACGTGGCGTCATATTAGTAGGATGTGTTGTTAGCTAGTGATAGCTTTTGGCCCATGTCTCATTGTTTTGAGAAAATTATAGCTATTAGGCAGAATTTGTTATAATAAAGAAGAATATTTGTAGCTCGGGGTTGAAACGAGGGGTCCTTGGTGCTCTCTAAGGTTGCTTGCTTTCTTGCAGATACTCAAATGCACTGATGATGTTACCTAGTTTAGGTAATGAAACATCTGCAAGAAAGCATCCAACCTCAGAGAGCACAAAGGACCTCTCAGAATTTACAGTCTGTTCATAAATTATGGTTTGAGCCTCAGTGTGTTACTTCCATTCTTCTTACCAGTATTAAAGGGAAGCATTTGTGCCCATAGCTGTCCTCACAGTTCAGTGGTGGGTTTTATAAATTTTTTGAACCTACTCTGTGGGTGTGGCCTCCTTTGTGGGAGTGACTTGCCAGCCTTGCCTGACTGGTGGGAGTGACTTGCTGGCCATGTGTTCTCTCTCTCTCTCTCTCTCTCTCTCTCTCTCTCTCTCTCTCTCTCTCTCTCTCTCTCTCTCTCTCTCTCCCTCCCTCCTTCCTTTTGACTCTCTGTCCCTTTATCCTTTTTTTCTTTCATCTCTCTCTCTTTTTCTTTCTTTTTTCTTTCTTTCTTTCTTTCTTTCTTTCTTCCTTTCTTTCTCTTTCTCTCTCTGTGTGAGTCTGTGTGTCTGTGTGTGTGTCTGTGTGTGTGTGTGTGTGTGTGTGTGTGTGTGTGTGTGAGAGAGAGAGAGAGAGAGAGAGAGAGAGGTGGGTTTCAAAAAATTTTGGAACCTCTTCTGTAGGTGTGGCCTGCTTTCCAGGTCCACTGGTGGAACCTCTTCTAACCAGTTCGGTAGATTTGACGAACCGGTTCTACCGAACTGGTGCGAACTGATAGGAACCCACCTCTGTCACAGTTGAACACAAAACTCCAAGAAAACTTTCTTTTACTGGTGGGTGGGTGGGGAAATCCCCAACAAGTTTATTTTTCTTATGCTATGCATTTAGAAACAGCACCTCTGGCACTGGGGAAAAATAGCGTTACCACAATCATTATTCCCACATTAACGCTGAGCAAAACAACTATCTACAAACAGCCTAAAGATGTGACAGTGGTAAAATCTCTGAACGTACATAATGATCCATTTAGAAGCTAACAATTAAACATGATCTCTGTAGCATATTTCAGTAAGGTAATCAAAGAAAAAGTTAATTTATGAGTACAAGATTTGCAAATGAGGAACATGAGTTTAAAAAATAAAATCCCAAAATTTCTGAGCTCCTTCAATCCAAATAATTTTAAAATCCAGGCTTGGTCAATCATCATTTCACTCTGGTTTTGCCATCCTTTCTCACAGACTTATCATCTACCCCTTTCCCTTTCCTACTGAAAGTTCCCTCTGGTAGAGAAATTCCTGAGGCAATTCTTAGCAGCATTGCCATTTTCTGAGGACAAAGAGCTCAGTCTCCAGTTGGAGAAACCCAACCTAGAACTAAGGAGAAATTTCCTCACAGTTAGTACAATTAATCAGTGGAACAACTTGCCTCCAGAAGTTGTGGGTGCTCCAACACTGAAATAGTCTCTGCTGAAGCAGAGGGTTAGACTAGAAGGCCTCCAAAGCCCCTTCAAACTCTGTCTTTCTGTTATTCAGTTCCCAGGAAGGCCATTACCACCCTTGCTGCCTCCCTTTGGCCTTTGCTGCCTGTATCTCCATTGCCTCTCTCTCCCAGGTTTCTAACTGAGCTGCAGTCAGCACTGTCTCCACTCATGCCTCTATCTCTGCTGCTGCTCTCCAGACTCACCATGGCTCCAGGAGTAGCTCCAATGGCCTGCAGGCTTTCCTGGGTGCCAACAAGGGCCATAACCACCTCCTGACTGATATGTGGCCATTAACCACCAGCTGCCACCAAACAATAAATAACATAGCATCTACCATAAAATCTTCAAACAAAACATGAGCCCCTTCCAAATTACATGTATTTCTAGATGACATCTTGGAAGTTGAACTTCTTGATGATAGACATTAAACAAATGTTATTTTTCTGGGGTTTTCTAATTTTTCTCTGCTTTTTTTTTTAAAGGACTGTCCAGGAAGATTCACCCACAAGAAGAAAAGTGATTGTTAACTAAAAGTAGTTAACTACTTTTCCTGAAACAGAAAATTGGGCAGCAGCAGGAGATTTGTCTAATGGGAAGATGTGAAGATGGGAATATTCAGTCCAGGCTGAATATTTTGTAGTAGGGCAAGAGCAGCTTGGCAAGTGGATGGCCGTATAAATTGAAAAATAATATGATACAACACAATACAACACAACCCATGGTGGATTTCAAATTTTTTTAGAACCTATTCTGTAGGTGTGGCCTGTATTGTGGGAGTGGCTCAGCGGTCATGTGAATGTGTGGGTGTGGCCATCTTGGAAAATGTGGTGAAACTCACTTAACAACCCTCTTGCTTAGAAACCAAAATTTTGGACTCAATTGTGGTCATAAGTTCTCTTTCTTTTCCTTTCTTTCTTTGTTTCCTTCCTTCCTTTTGTCTCTCTCTCCCTTTCCCTTCCTTTCTTTCTTTCTTTTGTCTCTCTCTCCCACTTTGTTTTCTTCTTTCTTTTTTCTTTCTTTTTTCTTTCTTTCTTTCTCTTTCCTTCTTTCTCTTTCTTATCCTTTCTCTCTTTCTCTTTCTATCTTTGTCTCTCTCTTTTCTTTCCCTCTCCCTCCATTCCTTCCTTCTTTCTTTCCTTCCTTCCTTTCTTCCTTCCTTTCCTTCTTTCTCTCTTTCTTTCTCTCTTTTACTCTCTCCCCCCTTCTCTCTCTCACACACACACCTCCCTTCCAATTATATTCGTAGATATATTCTATGAACTAAAACCGGTGCCCAATAAATCCTATGATCACGGCATTCTGTGTCCTACAAGCCAAATTCACAGAGCTCCCAATTCAGCCTCTTACCGTTCTGGGGATTAACCGAATATGGTTAGTCGTCCTGTTATCTCTTGGCCTTGGTTCCCGCCTTTTTAGCAGAGTGGCAGAGAGGGTTAATTTCAAATTGATTTTTTTCCTTTTGCCAAAGCCAGATTTCTCTGCCGCTCGGCAAGTGACCTGGTGGATGTCCAAAAGTGTTGGGCATGCTACGGAAGGCACACATGTCACACACACGGACATACACATGCACACCGCACGTGCCGCAATGCAAGACACATATGTAAGGGGGACTCGATCAGCTGGGTGGCTGGCCAAGAAAGCAGCAAGGGGGCGAGCGCCGGCCATCACTCCTGCCTCCTTCCTCTGTAAGCCGCGGAGAAGAAACAGAGGCTTCTTTTTTGCCAGCCTCCCAGTCCCCCTTACACACGCGTGGTGTGTGTGTGTGTGACAGCCACCTGGTTTCCAATGGGGGTAAGAAATCCATTCAGAGAGAGGAAACAAACATAGATTTCTCCCCCGCCATTGGAAACCAGGTGGTTGTCAAAGAGAAGGGAGCACCCACCATATGGGCTATCCCCCAACAGCTGAATCCTCCCCTCCTGTTCCTTCTTCAGCTGTTTAGAGAAGCCGGTGTGACGCACGCTGCTCCCTTCTTTTGACAGCCGCCTGGTTTCCTATGTGGGGGGGGAGAAATCCATGCGTTTTCCTCCCTCTCTAACGCATTTCCCCCCCATTGCAAACCAGGTGGCTGTCAAAGAGAAGGGAGTACGCACCACATGGGCTTCTCCCAACAGCCGAATCCTCCTCTTCTGTTCCTTCTTCAGCTGTTGGAAAAAGCCCATGCGGCGGACACTCCCTTCTCTTTGACAGCTGCATGATTTCCAATGGGGGGAGGGAAGAAATCCATGCAGAGGGAGGAAAAATGCATGGATTTCTTCCCCCCCCCCCGCCCAATGGAAACCATGCAGCTGTCAAAGAGAAGGGAATGCATGCCACGTGGGCTTCTCCAAATCCTCCGCTTCAGCAAAGGAAATGGGTGGGTAGGACAAGCCTGGTGTGGACAGGAGGGGCTAGCGAGTGAGCAACAAGTGAGGGGGTGGGAGAGAAAGTGAGGGGGGCAGGCCAGGGGAGGGACTGTTCCAGTACGGGGCCTCTGGAAGCTCAGGTATGGAAAGGTACGCTATATTTCACAATTGGGTTCGCGTGTACCGGTGCGTACCAGCTGAAACCCACCCCTGAACACAACACAACATAAAATAAAAGGTAGCTGAATGTACCACCATGGCTATTTCCAAACTGGTTCTTTGTTTCACAGCATAAGTGATAATTGAGAGCATAAGTTTTCTAATCATATGATTTGATATTGAGAGCAAGAAATTACTGGTGTTGGATGAGTTCAGTTTGGGCACAATTAGCACTTACAATTTAAATGAGCTTTTTAAAGATATATTCAATCAAAGTAATTTATTTATACTGCCTTTAAAAACTAAAATTATCTTTATGTGTATTTCAGGAGGTTACATATTATAGGTGATAGAAGATTGTAGCAAAGTCAAGAAAATCAACAGTCGTGGTTATATATCAATGTCTTACATCAGATGTGGTTGGAAGTTATCTTCAGAATCTTATCTTCTTTCTTATAATAAAATACCACGAAGAAAGTGGACATTAAAGGACAGCTTTGCATGCTTTTCCAAAGTATAAGTTTACATCTGGGAGCAATTTAACTCCTCATTTAACTTTAATCAGAAAATAGTAATGAATGTAGTCTGGAATCCAGCTGGATTCGTTAATGGGAAATTTGGTGGTTAAGCTTATGGCATTAAAGATGTTCTTAGTAATATTTAGGCAGTGATGAGGGATAGATGTCATATATTTCTTCCAGTAAAATACATGTCTGCAGTATACATTTAATTTTGTTCCTATAATTGGTTGGTAGATATGAACGAGATCCAGGGGAAGAATTATTTTTTTAAATGCTACTTAAATTGTCCAGTAGCAAAAGTAGGCTTAACTGGCTGTACCCTTCTGAGTCATTTAAAAATTGTGTTACCAAAGGGTAAGTTGGAATATGTTGGAAGGAGAAATAAATACTAAATAAAGCACAACGGCATTGGTAGAGGGTGAGTGGGAAGGTGGGTACAGGCCAGGGGTGGGTTTCAACCAGTTCGCGGCGGTCCCCGCGAACCGGTTGGTTGGCGAACCCGGAAGTAAGTAACTTCCGGGAACGGCGAAGGGCCCACCCGCCCGCCCACGCTCCTTACCCGGTTTTGACGAGTTCTGCGCTTCCACGCATGCGCAGGACGCATACAGCGCCTGCGTGATCCTCCAGGAGCAGCTGGAGCATCGCACAGACGCTAGTACGCATGCGTGCACCGCGCACGTGCACGAGGACGCCGCCGGCCCCGTTCCAACCGAACCGGTTGGAACGGGGCGAGAAACCCACCCCTGGTACAGGCCAGGGTGTTGCATGATACAGTACAGTAAGTACTGTAGCAAATGTGACTCCCAGCATGTTAGTCAAAGCCAGCCCAGGAAAAAGTGGTGTAACTCGTAATGCAATCACACTCTGTCTATGTAGATTCTCAGTCATCCAGGTCATGGTTGTCCCAAAGGTGCTTTTTCAAGAGACAACTGGACTTTTTGGATTTTTTCTTTTTTTTTATTGAAAATTTTGAAAAAAAAACTTTTACAAATGTTTACCTCCCTCCCCCTACCCACCCCACCCAAATCCCACCCGACCCCAACCTCCCCACCCCTCCGGCTTCCCAGAACCAATACAGGGTATAAATCTTTAACAAAGATATTCTAAGATAAACTTTTTAAAAAGTTGGTATTATCTTTCATTTGAGCTTTAACTCCTCTTTGCTAGGCTAGCTCTAAACAAATTATATCATTCCTTGTTTCTTCAGTCATAAGCTATCTGGAATTTCTTAGTCCCATATTTATTTTGAGTATAGTCAATCCATCTTCTCCACTCCAGTTTATATCTCTCATTTGAATGGTCCTTGAGATATGCTGATATTTTAGCCATCTCTGCTAGGTTTGTTACTTTTAATGTCCATTCTTGAATAGTAGGCAAATCTTCCTTCTTCCAGTATTGCGCCACCAGCAGTTTTGCTGCGGTTATTAAATGCAAAATCAGGTTAATCTCTACAACTGTACAATCAGTAATTATACCTAACAAAAACAACAGAGGGGTAAACTTTATCCTTTTTTAAAGAACATTTTGCATAATCCACCATATTTTTATCCAAAATGCTTTAACCTTTTTACAAGTCCACCATATATGATAGTATGTATCATCAGCACAATCACATCTCTAGCATTTAGGTTGTAAATTCAGATACATAGAGGCCAGTTTTTTAGGATCTAAATGCCATCTATAAAACATCTTATGGATTTTTTCTTTGAAGACGTCTTGCTTCTCATCCAAGAAGCTACTTCAGCTCTGAAAACCAGAAAATGCAGTTGTCTCTTGAAAAAGCACCTTTGGGACAATGACAATGTGTTTCTGTGATGCCCTACTCCGAGGTTTTTAAGAGTAAAGGCAAGGTGGTATCCTCAAGAACATCAGCCTCCCAGCTCCAGTTGCAGAATGAATGTTTGAATGTTTAAATGTTTATTAACATTTATAGGCCGCCCTTTTCCCTGAGGGGACTCAGGGCGGCTCACATAAAATCAGGAAGGGGAAATACAAACAATGACGTAGACACATATGAGTAAAAATAATAAGCAACATTCATTCATCATTCGGGAGGGGCGGCTATCTTTGTCCCCAGGCCTGACGGGCTAGCCAGTTCTTAAGGGCTGTGCGGAAGGCCTGGACGGTGGTGAGGGTACGAATCTCCACGGGGAGCTCGTTCCAAAGGGTCGGAGCTACCACTGAAAAGGCCCTCCTCCTTGTAGTTGCCAGCCGGCACTGGCTGGCCGATGGAATTCGGAGGAGGCCCAATCTATGAGATCTAATTGGTCGCAGGGAGGTAATTGGCAGAAGGCGGTCTCTCAAGTACGCAGATCCACTACCATGAAGGGCTTTATGGGTGACTAGTAGGACCTTGAAGGATATATTTATGAATATATTTATTAATTTTTCCTTAACTGTTGCATATTTCCATTTGGATTCTTGTTCTGTGCTCTCAGTTTTAAGGAGTTTGGAATTTAGAATGAGAACTTTTAGAGCTTTTCCTGAATTCACATTTTTTTTTAAACAACTGATTTTAATTGCTCGTGAAGTTTTACTTGAACTGCATATGCTAGATTCAGGCTGCTAACAATATAATGTATAACCTAGAATCTTAAAAATAGCAAAATCAGGCTACCTTAGGTTGGCAAATTGACCTAATAAAAATCCATCACACAAGAGCTGGCTGAGGTTATCCTGTTGGTCACTGTGCTGGGATCCCATGGTCTTCTCCAGGGGAACATCTCTACCCATCCTGCTATGACCAAGGGGAGGAATAGCTGTCTATATTGAGAAGCCATAAAATACCTAGTGGTCCACCAAGTGCAATTGTGTAACCTTGCTTCAAAGACTCTCCATATGCAGCATTACATTAAATCATATTAAATTACAATTCGGCAGAGATCCAGTCCTTCTTCTTTCTATTATTTCTCCTCCTTATCCTTATGGGCTGTTTGGAGAAATGAGAAAAGAAGATAAGATACACACAGACACAAACACAAATGGACACTGTCTGATAAAGGGAAGGAGGAGGAGAGAAAGGAGCAAACTAAATGTGAAGCCTCCAAGAGTATGCATGGAACCAGAAACTACACAGGATACCTTGTCCCAGACCCCTGCAGCCTAGCAGTGTTGCTGAATGCTTACTTTAAAAACCCCTGGAAACGGAATATGTGTACCTTTCTCCTGCCAAATGCAGCCAAATACTTAAAATACATATTGGCCAGGACGTTAATATTTAATATTAAGGGAAAAGACATCCAGCTAATTACAGAGAAACAGGAAAACCAACAAGAAAATTCAGAAATTAACCATTCAATAGCAATAACAATAGCACTTTGACTTATACATGTAGTCCCCGACTTATGACCACAATTGAGCCCAACATTTTTGTTGTTAAATGAGCTTTGTCCCATTTTACAACCTTTCTTGCCATGGATGTTAAGTGAATCACAGCATTGGTTAAGTTAGTAACATGGTTGATCTGGCTTCCCCATTGACTTTGTTAGCCAGAAAGTCACAAAAGGGGATTACACGATTCCCCGGACACTGGAACCGTCAATATTTGTCAATTGCCAAGTGCCTGAATTTTGAACACACAACCATGGGGATGCTGCAACCATCGTAAATGTGAAAAATGGCCCTAAGTCACTTTTTTCAGTGACATTGTAACTTCACACGGTGACTAAATGAAGTGGTGTAAGTCGAGAACTATCTGTATACTGCTTCGTAGTGCTTTTACAGCCCTCTCTAAGCAGTTTACGGAGTCAGCATTTTGCCCCCAACAATCTGGGTCCTCATTTTTCCGACCTGGAAAAGCTGGAAGGCTGAGTCTACCTTGAGGCGGTCAAGATCAAATTGCTGGCAGTCAGCAGAGTTAGTCTGCAATACCGCATCCTAACCACTGTGTCACCTGCGCTCTTTGAAGGACTCTTGAAATGAAGAACATACTAGAGACAAAGAAATGTGCCATCCTCAAATTGGTATAAACTTTCATGAGAGGGGCTTGTTGAGCCATGAAATCCCCATGATGGCCTTCCTTACATTTGGTTTAACTTTAGCTGAAAGCTTGACTTCAGAATGTTACATAATGCTGCATAATGAAATTTCATAATCTATCCATTTACAATTACCATTTTCTTACGGTATCAATTAATCTATTTCCCCTTCTAATGTTGTTGTCTTTTCTCCCAGATAAAGAACTGCTGCAAACATTAGAGTGATATCATAGTCCTCTCCTTCAGCGTTTCATCCTGAAAAGCTTACATTTACATTCAGAGTACTGAACACGGACTATATTCATCATGTGAGAACCAGTAAATCAGGTTAGAAAAACCAAATAAAATGTTTTGCCAAAGGGTATTCAGCTTCCTGGAAGAACTGAGATTTGAACTCTGACTCTAATCTTAAAATGTGACCCAATAGGTCTTGTATATGTAGAGAATAAGAAATATGACCTTGATCAAGATGTGTGGGAAGTTATTACTTAGGCAAAAGGGCAGTGGTGGGATTCAAACAATTTAACGATCGGTTCTCTGCCCTAATGACCAGCTGGATAGGTGGGGCTTGGTGGTCATGTGACTAGGTGGTCGTGGCGCTTCGCCTTAGCTGTTACAATGTAATAAAGGTTAACCGGAGAGGCAGTTTCTATAAGCAGGGCAATAAAGATTAGGCTAGAGACAACCCCAGAATGTTTCCTTCCTTCCTTCCTACCTTCCTTACAGGATTAGCCCTGTAAAGTGGAAAAACACAAAATGAGATTTCTTCCAACAATCAGTTCTCTGAACTACTTAGAAAGTTAATAACAGGTTCTCCCGAATAGGTGCGAACTGGCTGAATCCCACCACTGTAAAAGGGAATGAAGCATGAAGTCCAGAACAACAAGGTAACATTTGGAAGTGACCCAGTGCAAAGACCTTCCTATAGCTTATCCTCATTTAACAACCACTCGTTCAGCAACCAATCAAACTTACAACAGCATTGAACAAGTGATAGTTACGACAAGACCTCATACTTACAGCCCTTGCAGAATCCTGCAATCACGTAATAGCTATTTGCAACTTTCCCTGCTGGCTTTCCACAAGCAAAATAATTGGGGAAGCCAGCAGGAAGTCAAAAGTCATGATCATGTGAGGTCCTTGCATAACAACCCAGGCAGTCCTCATTGAACAATGGCAACTGGGACTGCCAGGACTTATGTGGCTACGCGGCATAATTGTATGATTTTCTAGACCTACAATTGTGTTGCTTAAATGACATGAGTTTCCAATCCCAATTAGTGTTGTTCAATTAGAATTACCTGTACTGTATAGCCAAACTCAATAAAAGTACTTTTAGCTTTCTGTGGAGTTGATTTGCTGATCCGTTCTATCTGGTTAACATAATTTTCTAAATTCCTAATTTCCTGGTATTAAAGGGCTCATCCACTTCCCTGCTGCGCTAAAAGACAATTGGCTATTGCCCCTTTTTCTTTAAATCCCTGAACCATTTTCTATTCAAGCTGCAAATATTGCTTTAATGATGCCAATAGGGAGCTGCTCGGATATAAATAACACCTACAGTAAAGCATGTTCAAACTTCTTCTCAGGAGTGTCGGACAACTGAGAATTTATTTCTTAAAAAATAAATAAATAAAAGGAACCCTGGAAGGGATCCATTTATTTTAATCTGATGATCGCTGTTGTATCAGGTGCTGCGCTGTGCAACAGTCACTCTGACTACTGGGGTAAAACAAAATGCAGTTAACTACAGGAAGGATAATCCTTCCTTTTCAACGGGCATGCTGAAATGAGTGGAGCGGTAACATTTCATAATCAGCTGCTGGCCCCATGAAAGGTTTTTTTTTTTCATTTTCTTTCCTGCTTGGAGTTCATAGCTAATCAAAAGATGCAGGTTCATTAATATGATACTTTATGGGTGAGTCAAGGTGATGTCTTTTTTTATGTGAGGTTTTTAACTGGATTTTTTTTTAAATTGATTTTTATAGTTTAATAAAGAAATGAGAAACACTGCAACCCCTTTGAACAGCAGACTCTTTGCCGCTACGATTAACCAGGAGTTCATTAAATGCAAGGACTTTATGAGGGAGAAACTGAGAGCTTTGTCTTAAGGCTATGCCAAGCTTTGATTCAGACATTCAAGTCAAAGAAAATGCAATCAAATCTGCAAGAACAGAAAGTTTAGATCCCACCATGAGTTTTTTCAACTAGATTCGCCAAATAGAATATTCAATTTGAATCAAACCAAATCTGATCTAAATGCAATCAACAATTCGTATAAGAGGAGCTTACACACTTGGTTGGATGCTTTTCTTGGCTGCAGTCTAGAAAACAGTGATTGATTGATTGATTGATTGATTGATTGATTGATTGATTGATTTCCCCACCTTTGGCTTGCCATTGGCAGACAAATTGATAGATTATGTATCATCAAGTTGATATTGACTCTACAAGTAGATAGATTTTCTCCTGGAGGATCGTTCCCAAATCTGATTCTTCAGGCCTTTCCAATGCTCACCCATTGCCATGGTAAACAAGTCCATCCATCTTGCTCTGGTCTTCTTCTTTTTCTTTCTCAGCATTATAAAGCCCCAGAGGGCAAGACAAGAAACAATGGATGGAAACTAATCAAGGAGAGAATCAATCTGGAATTAAGGAGAAACTGCCTAAGAGGGATGACAATTAACCAATGGACCAGCTTGCCTTCAGAAGTTGTGGGTGCCCCATCACTGGAGGCTTTTAAGAAGAGACTGCACAGTCACTTGCCTGAAATTGTATAGGGTGCCCTGCTTGGGCAAGGGGTAGGACTAGAAGACCTCAAAGGTCCCTTCCATTCTATGCTGGTGGATTGATTGATAGACTATCCCAGAGAGCTTTGCATAATGTGTCCAAAGTATAATTTGGGCCTGGTCATTTGTGTCTTCAGTAGGAACTCTGGGTTGATTTCTTTGATGATCTATTTGTCTATTTTCTTGGCTAGATAGGCAAATAGGAATTACTTAATATGCTATAATGGAATATATGAAGAGGCACATATAAGGCTGTTCTCTTTTTCTCCCTTGCATTATCACTCTTCTCAGTTCCCTTAATGTCTGAACTCACTATATATGGGAAGGGCATAAACAATTCCCCAAAGGAGTGCACACTCTTTAACTTAAGCAGAATTTTAATAAATACTTACTACTTATAATTGATGTGCTCATGAAAGTCTTAAGGAATTTTAAACAGGCGAGGATATAATAGCAACCAACAGAATTGAGATAGAGTGAAACTATTACAGCTGAGCACAGTGAAACAGAGGTTTTAAATTGATGCTGTATATTATTCATTTTGACAACTGCAAACTTGCGCAAAAGATAGCAGGGAGTCAGGAAGCATCAACTACGGAAGGTAATACTAATTTATTACTAATACAAAAAACTGATCTGAAGTTAAGCACATATTGCGTAGACAGAATAAGAATGTAGCGCTGCATTCCCCACCTAAGCACATACCTGCAGTCTCCTTAATTAAATGTGTGCTGTGTTAAGTGGGTGCAGGTGAAATGCATTTGCTTTCAAATAGGAATCATGCCAGAGGCTGATTACCTATCCATTTTTAACTTAATATGTAACCTAATACTAGGTTAGCTTTTGAAGTCTACCCTCTGTCCTGTTTCTGTAGCAACAGGCCAACCCCATAAGAAATAAGGTATTTCTCTAACTAGCCTAAAGACAAGTTCTTGGTAAGGGCTGGGAGACTTTTAAGCAGCTGGAATTCTCGGGCAATCTGCAGTGGTTGGACTCTTCACAAAATGGCTGCCATTCTAGATGTGCTTAGCCCTAAAACCCTCCTTTCCCAGAAGGCTGATTTCCTGGAGCACCCCAAAAGACTTCCAGCCATCCTCATTGATATTTCTTTTCTTTATCAAGCATTCAGGTACATTTCCAGGGAAAAAAATCCCAGGCTGCGAATATGGAGGTAATGTTGGGCCCCGAAACATTATTGTCAATGACAAGTACCCTGTTTCCCTGAAAATAAGGCCTCCCCAGATAATAAGCCCAATCAGGCTTTTGAGCGTATGCACTAAAATAAGCCCTCCCCCGAAAATAAGCCATCCCTAAAAATATTGCAACACAGCAGTAGCCATGAGGTGATAATGCTCGCCACCTCCTGCACCTCAAAAATAATAAGACCTTCCTGATAATAAGGCCTAGGGCTTATTTCGGGTCAAAAGAAAATAAGACCCTATTTTATTTTCAGGGAAACATGGTATATTTGAAGATGTTCATCTAGTTTGCTGCAATACTTTTATTTGAATGAAGAGAATTGAGAAAAAAGAAACCATGTTGGAAAGTCAGGGATCTTCGTGGGTTACCAAAAGAAGTGTCTGTGGGCATGTTAGCGCCGATAATTTTAATTCTGTCGGATTTGACAGGAAAAGTCCTTTTTCAAATTTACATTAAAAACATTTTTCTGCCTGAAGGAAGGAACAAGATGACACACACAACTGCCAGATCTTAGATGCTAACTCAGTGTTTCTCAACCTTGGCGACTTTAAGTCCTATGGACTTCAACTCCCAGAATCCCCCAGCCAGCATAGCTGGCTGGGGAATTCTGGGAGTTGAAGTCCACAGGACTTAAAGTCGCCAAGGTTGAGAAACACGGTCTAACTGCACCATGAAGAAATGTTCATGTAGCTTCCATACAACCACTTGATGGCAGCAAAGAGATACAGAAAATTGTGCTGCCATCTTTTGGTCATCTGGATGTTTGTGTCCCATATGAAAGAAACAGGAATGCTGCTGAGAAAGAAAATCATAACCAACTACCCTATTCACTTGGGAGTGGGAGATACAGAATCTCCAGCAGCTTTAATGAAAAAGGAAGCTGGTCAGTGATGGAACCCTCTCCACATTTCCCAGAATGTCTAATAGACAAAGAAGTCACTTGACTAGTGACAGCATTTTCTTGCAATAAAACATGATCTGGAATATCATCTGGACATAAGTACTCACTAATAATAATCAGCAATTTGTGCCTGTTTATGTAGGTATATTCATCTTGCTAATTTTCTAAAAAATTAATTTATCCTTTAATTACAAAGCCTTGAGCAATACCACCATAGGATCTGCAAATATTAGAAGCTGGTCTTCAACAATTCTCATAGCTTATTCATATAAGCATATGCCTTTAATTTTAAAAGTAAAGGTGAGCTGGCAAAGGATTAATAAAACCTGAAGATAATAGGCAGCTTGGTCTAAATGCCTTTCTGGATTCTAAGAATTATCTGTGTGAGACTTCAAGTTACCACTAAGGGGAGCCCTTTCTGCAGATAATCTCACATGTTGATCAAAAGCTTAGCCACAAAGATAATATGACATTTTGATTTTCCTCAAATTACGTTTAATCAGAAGGCAACCAGAGATAAGCATCTGAAAATTAGTTCTGAATTACAATTCTGAGGCTCTACCTTTTAATATTTCTTGATTAGGCTGAAGGAGAAATACATATGGGCCTATATATCAAAAGTTTGGACAAGTTACATGCAAAATTAAAAAAAGGCAACTTGGAGTAACGCTGGAGTATTGAAAATCAACACTATGTTAATAATCAGTACATTTTTGCATAAATAAATGTAAGCTTACTTTAGTAGCATAAATAAGACTTTCTAACATGTAAGAAACTTTTAGTAAAGATTAATTAATCTGCTTTTCTTGTTATGCAAGACTTGTACGTTTATAGCCTTACAAATTGAACATTTATGTAATTGATAGCTGGGTAAATAACAGTGCAAGCCTCATTAAGGGAGACTCTTTCTTTTGGATCTCCTTATCCTGAATTTATAAATATTGAAAAATATTTTGGTAATTAATAGCTGTGGGTAAATAAAAAAGATAAGCCTCATTAGAAATGGGAATAATTCAGATAATATATTACTGTAGGCTGGGACCTATAATTAACCCTTTTCTTACACCAACGATGCCTTTCTCATTGCTAGAGGAGTTCCCAATGGGACACTGAATAAGTTCCAAAGCCCTGAAAATTTAACCCTTTCAGCAGTTGGAATGGGAAGGGAGGGCATGATCCATGCAGGAATGAACTATGTTGCTCTATTTAGGCAAATGTGTCTTCCAAACCATGTGATTAGAAGCTTGACCGCAGTGCCATGTTTATTAGGATGGAAAAGTTTAGAATGGGAGTGCTCAATCTCCTTACTGAATTTCATGGTGGTAGAGAGAAGAAACACAAAGCATTTTTAATGATGGACCCTGATGTAATTGGCCACTTCTTGAGAATCCATGAAAGATGAACTAAGATGACGGACTCTCTTTCTTTCTTTCTTTCTTTCTTTCTTTCCTTCCTTCCTTCCTTCCTTCCTTCCTTCCTTCCTTCCTTCTTTCTTTCTTTCTTTCTTTCTTTCTTTCATCTTTTCTCCTTAGCAAGGAAGCAGAGGCAGTGGAAAGAAAATTCCCCATAGTGCTGTGTTACCCAGAAATGGAAATAGTATGACTCTTTTTGCAAACACGGTCCATCTTTTAGCAATATCAGTTTTAAAAAAAATCACACCACTTTTTAAGATCCCCGGATTTTATTTCAGTAGCTTTATTCCAGTTCAGCTCTTGAATTTACCAATTTGGTTCCAATTGAATTGCTTGTATGGCAGGTAGTTCTCAATGTACAACCACAATTGAGCCCAAAATTTATGTTGCTATGCTAGACAGTTCTTAAGTGATTTTTGTCCCATTTTACAATCTTTCTTGCCGCAGTTGTTAAGAGAATCCCTGCAGGTATTAAGTTACTAACAGGGTTGTTCAGTGGATCTGGCTTCCCCATTGACTTTGTGTCAGGGTTCCAAATAGCATCCAAAATTAAATCAGAGTTGAAGGCAAAGTATTCCTCAAAGTTCCAATTTATAAAGAGAGTCATGTTGGCACATCTGAGAAAACCCAAATCTGAGCTTCCTGAGTTTTTCCCCCCCAGTTGAAAGTTCAAGATCCTGCCCACACACCCACAAGTCCATCACATGGTCCGATCTTCCACTGCCATGCTGGCAGTTCCACCCACCCAATTCCGGTCAGGTGCAGAGGTGCAGAGACAAAGGATGACCTTGGATTCCAGAAAGGAATTTTATTTTGACAACATCACATTCTACTCCTTACTATTCCCCCTCCCAATTCCCCATTAATGAAACAGCATAGTAGAATAGAATATTAGTGTAGCAGGCCAAAGATCCCAAAAGGAATCGGCTGCAGGCCTGACGCTTTGCTTGTCAGAAGATCACAAAAGGTGATCACATGGCCCTGGGACACTGCAACTGTCATAAGAGCCAAGGTGGCGCAGTGGTTAGAGTGCAGTACTGCAGGCCACTTCAGCTGACTGTTATCGGCAGTTCGGCTGTTCAAATCTCACCGGCTCAAGGTTGACTCAGCCTTCCATCCTTCCGAGGTGGGTGAAATGAGGACCCAGGCTGTGGGGGCGATATGCTGACTCTGTAAACCGCTTAGAGCGGGCTGAAAGCCCTATGAAGCGGTATATAAGTCTAACTGCTATTGCTATTGCTATAAATATGAGTCAGTTGCCAAGCATCTGAATTGATCATGTGACCATAGGGATGGCGCAATGATCATAAGTGTGAAAAATGGTCATATGTCATCTTTTTCAGTGCTGCCATTTACCTCCCAAAGACCGATAAGATCACACAGATTGGGCCTCCTCCGGGTGCCATCGGCGGGTCAATGTCGGCTGGCGACCCCCCGAGGGAGGGCCTTCTCTGTTGCTGCCCCGGCCCTATGGAATGATCTCCCCGTAGAGATCTGGACCCTCACTACTCTTCCGGCCTTCCGTAAAGCTACTAAGACCTGGCTGTTCCGGCAGCCTGGGGCTGTTGATCAGCATCCAGCCCCATTTTAAGTGGTATGTATGTTGTGTAATTTTAAATAACTGTATTTCTATTTTTAATTTTTATATTCCCTTGCTGTCTGTAAGCCGCCCAGAGTCCCCCTGGGAGTGGGCGGCATACAAATGCTAATAAACTTCCAAACTTCCAAACTGTTGTAACTTTGAAGAGTCACTAAGTGATCTGCTGTAACTCAAGGACTACATGTACTTTTTTTTCTTTATTTATTAATGGTAGACTGCCTACTTAGAACAACAATGGATGGCATGTAGAGTAAAATCATAGAAAGTCAAAACAACAATCACACCATAAAAAAAGTAAAAGTGGCCAAATTAGAAGTCAACACAATAATAATAAAACAAACCCATAATGAGCCTACATTGTAATTTAACTCAACATTTGAGGAAAGAGCCAGATCTCTAACACACACTTAAAAGGGAGCAAGGTCAGAGGCATTCAGGTTAATTTCAGAGGGCAGTTGCTACGATAGGGAAGACACACCACCAGGGGGCATTGTCTTGGTAGATGGCACCAGAAACATGCTGACCCTATCAAAATTTACAGAGCAGACAGACACAACAGGAGAAAGACCATCTATTAAATAACAAGGCACTACTATATCATGGACATAGGTGACAACCAGCATCTTGAATTCTGCACCCAGAAACCTAATGTTGCAGAGGTGTTTAGATGAGCAGATCTTGGCATACCCATAACTGCTGTTGCCATTGCATTCTAGACCAACAGCAGCTTCTGTATAGTCTTCGAGGGCAATCTCGTGTAGAGTATATTGCAGAAATCAAAATGCGAGGTTAGCCACCTTCTTCAGCTCTTGGATGAGAAGTGAAACGTCTTTGAAGAAAAACCCAGAAAGTCCAGTTGCCTCTTGAAAAAGCACCTTTGGGACAACAATGACCTGGATGACTGAGAATCATCACCCCATAGACCAGGGGTAGTCAACCTTTTTATACCTACCGCCCACTTTTGTATCTCTGTTAGTAGTCAAATTTTCTAACCGCCCTCCGGTTCCACAGTAATGGTGATTTATAAAGTAGGGAAGTAACTTTACTTTATAAAATTTATAAAGCAGAGTTGCAGCAAACCCCTACCGCCCACCATGAAAGCTGGAACGCCCACTAGTGGGAGGTAGGGACCAGGTTGACTACCTCTGCCATAGACATTTGGCCAATTTGTTAGTGATTGTGACTATGATCATACAATTGAGCTGGAATGCTCAGACTGACCATGAAGTTGCTTTTTTTAAAAAAAAATTAAAACTTTCCAATTTTGTTGTTTATTACAATTAACAATTTGATTAATGTCAGTTTTATTTAATTCTTTTTCCAAAGATTGGGAGATTTCCTTTCATTTTTTTCGGTATGCTGGTCCACTCCTTCAAAAAAGCAAGAAGAGGAGGTAGAGAACAATGAAATAGATGTATAATTGATGTGGGTATGTCTAACAGATGGAAAGAAAGCCTAGGGTTATACTATAGCATGATAGCTTTTATTACCCCTAATGGTAGATCATGTGAGGACTCAGAGCTGGATTTCAGAGTCATCTGGAGAGTGAAAGAATCTCCACCCTGATATAAATTTAGCACATAATAATCCTGAATAATCTTCTACCTATCTTATCAAAGGCCGGTTTCCTTCAAATATTTCAGTGCATCTCTATAGAGTAGCCTTCCCAACCTCAACCCCCTTCCGGATGCAGTGACATACGGTTCCCATCATCCTTGCTGAGTATGGGCATGGTTGAGAAGAATTGCCATCCAACCAATCTGAATGGCTAACCAGGTAATTGTTTATACCCGTGATGGCTAACTTTTCTCTAAAGTGTGCCAAAACTCTCTGTGTGCGTGCACTAAAGCACCTGCGTACTAAAGCACACACGTGTGCCCACCCACCTGTGCATGCTCACATAACCCCCTATGCATGTGTGAGCAACATCACACACACCCCACACCCCACACAGACGTGATCCCCATGCTGGGGGGATTTTTGCCCTCCCCAGGCTCTGAAGCCTTTCCCAAGGCCTCCAGGGGGCTGGGGGAGGCCATTTTCACCCTACCTGGGCTTCAACAAAGCCCCTGGAACCTGGGGAGAGCAAAAAACAGGCCCAATGGCCCAACTGGAAATTCAGGAATTTCGGGTCTATTTTTCGCCCTCTCTAGGCTCCGGAGGCTTTCCTGAAGCCTGGGAGGGTGAAAATAGCCTCCCCCGGCCCTCCAGAAGGCCAAAAATCAGCTGGTCAGCACACACATGCATGCCGGAGCTGACGTGCTGACAAATATGGCTCTGCATGCCATAGGTTCACCATCACAGGTTTATACCATTGTGTCACAAAATTCATTTCTGAAGCAAGATATATTTAGCCAAAATGGCATCTCCCACAACAAGTATCAGAAGGCTTGGGATCCCATCATGATTTTCTTTCAATTCTATATTCTTCAGTTATATAACCAACTGTAAGTGATATACATTCCAATAAGAACAAAAATAGAATAGCACCATATACTTAAGGTGACCAGACGTCCCGATTTCAGCGGGACAGCCATGATTTATAACAATTTGTCCCGTGTCCCGGGGCGTTTTTTAAAAGTCCCAATTTTCTAGCTTCATGTTGAAAGTCCAGTGGATTTGCTTAAGAAATCCTAACTGGGGCAAGATAAAAGACACTCTGTCTAACCTCTCTCTCTCTGTCTCAGTACTTTCATTGAAGATATTAAAACTTTAAAGCAAGAAAACGGACCTCCCCCCGCCCCTTTTACTCACTTTTATAAGAAAAGATGACCCAGTACCATAGAGCTCCAGGAAATACTTGGCTAGAGAGGTAGCGAGTGTTCCTTCCTGGATTTTCCAGAGGGGAGGGGCACGGAGGTTGGAAGTCGGCTTGTGTGGAAAAAATGGTGGCAGTTTCTTTGAAAAATATTTCCCTGACTAATTTCACCATTTTAATTTGCTCAGTTCTTTGTATTAACATCTACATCATTCTGGATTGACTTGGAGTGCTAACTTGTGCCTGCTGGTAAGTGAGCTGGGTTTTTTCTTTTATTTTTTTAATGTATTTTAAAATAATATTTTATTTATTGTGCATACGATTTTTTAAAATAGTTTTATTCTGTGTGGATTCTTTTTTTAAATTGTCTTAGACTATTTCAAAAAAGATTCTATCCAAAATAAATTGAAGTGAAACCATTTTTAAAAATTCTATGCACAATACTTCGAAATGTTTTACTTCAATTTATTCTGTGTGGATTCTTTTTTTAAATTGTCTTAGACTATTTAAAAAAAGATTCTATCCAAAATACAAAATACCAGCTGCAGTTATTCACTTAAGAACTGTGGCAAGAAAGGTGGTATAATGGGCTTAGTGACCAAAGTTACAACGGCATTGAAAAAAGTGACTGATGACCATTTTTCACACTTAGCGACCATTTTCACACTTAGCAACCGTTGCAGCATCCTCATGGTCACGTGATCAAAATTTTGATGTTTGGCAACAGTTACAATTTATATTTGTAAATTGTAGTTATATTGAAATAAAAAAAATATTACAATACTATTTTTGCATTGTATGAAAATTTTTGTTCCTCCGTATAAAAATTTTAATCAAGCCCCCCCCCCCATCAAAGGTGTCCCTCTTTACCAATCTGAAAATCTGGTCACCTTACATATACTCCACTCAAAGAAACAGCATTGTGTTGAACATAATGGGCTTCAAAAATTGCAGCAAAGGGTTCACTGCCCTGTTACTGGGTGGATGTGGTCATGGTGTTCATGGTCTAGTCGGCCTCATGCATCGGGGGGGACATTTTTCACCCTCCCCAGGCTCCGGAGGCTTTCCTCAAGCCTCTGGGTGGGTGAAAACTGCTTCCCCTGAACTCAGAGGCACTCCGGAGGCCAGAAACAGGTCCATTTCTGGACTTCCAGAACCCCTGGTAGGCCCATTTCCCCCCCTTCCTTAACCACCGCACATACCTGGCATGATGGGCCGTGTGGAGACTCTTGGGAGGGGAGAGGTTGGCATGGCCAGCCAGAGGTGGCATTTGGGGGTTCACTGAATTGGGCGGAATCCTAGCTAGAGAATTGCCCGAACCCTGGTTTTGCAAATGTATTAAAATAATATGAATTCAGAGGGGGAAAAAATCAGTGGAAAGAAGAAGGGGAAAGAGAAGTGAGTCTTGGGAGACCTTGAGACTGATAGGCTGATCTCCCTGAACAGGAGCGCTTCTCACCGCAACATTAAATAAGTATTAATAATTCACCATCTGAATATTTTCCCAGAAATAATCCAAGATAATGTCATTTATGAATAGGGTGCTTTCAATTGCAGGCTGTTTTTGCTTGCCTAATCCTCACGTTGTCCCAGGAGCGATGCTTGCCTTGTCCAGAGGTCTCTGGACTGAATGCTGTTGGAAAGAACACCCAGATTTACGCCATAAAGGCATGCAGGGGCTAGAAACTGAAGTCGCATTTAAAGCAAACTGTGTTTTATTGATGAGCAGGTTAAGTAAATGAGCAATTTTCCTTTTAGTCACCATCTGCTCAGGAAATGGTAAGTCTCTCTATTTTTACTGCTGCATTCCTCAAGTTGGAATGAGACTGCTGGAAGGGCAACAACACAGCCACCATATTTTATTAAAGTTATAGATTCTCATAGTAAATGTTAATGCAAGATGTAAGGATTCCTTTACACAATATCGCTTATTCATTCCTCTACCCCAGCTTTCAATGCCTAAAACTCTCCCTCCAGTCACTGGGACCTAGTCATTTATTTATCTTAGTAAGAGGGCAGAAGCCGAAGCCTTCCAGATCTCCCCACAGAGCCATCCAGCATGCCCCTGGGGTGAGTCTTAGAGGGATTTCAGCAACATCTGGATGGCCATGAATCCCACACACCTGGTACTTTGCCCTCTGCCTTCTCTCATCTTTCTTCCAGCTTGAATTAACAATCTCACTTCACACAACTCTTTGCCGCAACAGCACCTGGGATCCAATCCAAACCCCAACAATGTATTTTGTCAGAAGTGGCAAGGCTAGTAATTACTATGACTGATAAGATACAAAATACAGGGCTTCTCCCTACCACTCTTCAGGCTGAAATCCAAGAGCAGATTTCAATATGCTCCTTATCTTTAAAGCCCTAAATGACTTGGATCCCATGTACCTAAAGGTCCATCATAGAACATACCATACAGAATAATAGGGTTGGAAGGGACCTTGGAAATCTTCTAGTCCAACCCCATCCCCATGGCAGTAGATCCTATACCATCCTGGACTTTCTTTGGGCTTGGTGGGATGGATAGACTTCATCACAGACAGAATAACAGGATAACAGGAAAATAACCATTTTTGTTTTGTAGTTTGTGTGTGGCTATGAATGTGCTTTGGTGGGATCAGAAAGAAAGGGGGATTTTTCAGATATGAAATTCTACTTATGAAGGCTTCTAGCCCTTTGAGGAATTTACCTAGAAAGCCGGCGTGTGTTGGTCTAGGACTTGAAAAAGTCAATTTCATGTCCAGCTTTCAGCATGGAAACTGACTGGGTTGCCTGCTCTTATTACAAACTACCACAGAGGGTCGAAAGTTATGGGAATAATATTGAAGAGATATCCTCATGTAATACATCATACTCATGGGTAACACTATCCATCCATCTATCTACCCACATTTCATTTTATTTTTAATTAAATTTTATTATTTTATTTTATATTTTATTTTATATTTTATTTTATATTTTATTTTATATTTATTTTATATTTTATTTTATATTTTATTTTATATTTTATTTTATATTTTATTTTATATTTTATTTTATTGTATTGTATTATTTTATTTTATTTTATTTTATATTTTATATTATTTTATTGTATTGTATTATTTTATTATTATTGTATTATTTTATTATTATTGTATTATTTTATTTTATTATTTTATTTTATTATTTTATTTTATTTATTTATTTTATTTTATTTTATTAGATTTATTGACCACCCATCTTACTACGAGGTAACTCTGGGCAGTCATATCAACTCCTAAAAACCAACTATCATCTGTCAGCAATTAAATATATTGGCAGGTAAGAGACTTTATAATCCAGCAGGACTGCATGTTAAATAACAGTATCAAAAGGAAAGGAAAGTGCACTCAACAAATATGCAAGCATTAAGACAACATCTGAAGAATATTCCACAGCAAACACAATGAAAGAGAATGTAAAGAGGAAATCCTATGGGATCTCCTTCCAGGGACTCTAGAATTGCAACCAGATACTGTATTATTTAGCTTTGTGTTAAAAATTAGAATGTAGATTCTATGTGCCTAGATTCGCTAGGAATTATATTTCAACAACCCTCATGGAGCTACGTACATTTTTTTTCCATTTCTCTTTTGAAAAAAATCCATTCAACTTAATACAACAGTAACATCTCTTTTTGAATTCAATTGTTGGAACTCAGTTTTCACATCGGAACTAATAATCAATGGTAGAACTACACTGCTAGAACTTCTATAGATTTGTCTTTTTTTAAAAAAAAAGCCTGCTATATAATAGGTGAACAAAATAGAAGTGCCTATCTGAAGAGAAAATACCACAAAAAATAACACAGAGGAGGGGCTGAAGTTCGGGTGGCAAAGTGTACTCCCCAAAGTGTACTGGAGTCAAGTTCTGAAAGGGGTTGTATATTAAATATGGGTATTTATGTTATTGGAAGTGAGACTGCATGAGAGGGAAGCACTCCAACAGACTTACCAGCCAATATTTCTCCTATTCATCCTATCCTCCTTTTCCTATAATAAATGCATTCATGATTCCACCGTCTACTTCTGTTATTGTGTTGTTTATCAGAAAGATAGACTTCTAATAATGTCATCATCGTATCACAGCTTGCCATCACTCTTGTGCTCATTTTATGCTAAACAGCTGTTTCTGCACATTTTTGTATCCCTGCAGATACAAACTTATCTGCAGTATTGCCTTCATATTGCAGATTAACACAAGAAGAATCGGGGAACTGTACTTGCGAGGCTGGGCATAGCTTTTAGGTTAATGGATTGTGTTCTTTTTTTCCCCCTGCATCACAAACCCCTCCCGTTCCTTGACTCCCTGCCGCTCACATTCTCTAATTGCTTTCCTTGCTTTTAACATCGAATGCCTTCCTATCTCAAAATAAGAAGAGAATAGCTGCTTCTCTGGGGTAGAGGATTCCTTGCGTTCAGGTTGGGTATCTTTTGCTAGTTGTGACCAGCTGAATGCCTTAGGAAATCAACAGATGGGTGATTACCTCACCGTGGTACCTCACCTTGGGACTTAGCCACATCTAAATAAGGAGCTTCAACAGGTAGTCCTCGGTTTATGTGGCAATTCAGAGTGGAATTGCCATTGCTAAGCAACGCAACCATAAAGCTGGAAATTGCATGAGCCTGCTGCTTAGCAACGGCAATTTCAGGAGTCCTGGTTGCCAGTCATTAAGCAAATCACTGTGGGTCATTAAGCAAGGATGTCAAATGACCTCAAGGGCCCTGCAGTGGTTGGAATTTAGCACCATCACAACTTTGAATGGTCCCTGGAAGAGTGGTCATTAAGTGAACATCACTTGTACCCCAGAGTGGGATCAAATCTAGGCAAGACGTTGGGCCAGTCCTTGTTTTTCTGATCAATTTACTTCAGCAGAACCATAAGTGTGTGGGGGGGGAGATGCCTCCATAACCTTCCTTGAGCTCCTGAGGAAAAGCAGGCCGTGAATCTAGCAATGAGGAGAGAAGAGTGGGGGGGGGGGGACAGAAAGAAGTGGATCAGAATAGCTGAAACTCAAAACAGCAGCAGCAACAGTCCAGTCCACGTACTTCATCCCTTTATTTCCAATGTTACAGCAGCCAACGCCAGTTCTTTGGTCGCACTCCATGTTCGAGAGGGAGATGTACTTTATTGGCTCGAGAAATTTATTTAAAGAGCTTTAAGAAAATAAGAGAGAGAGAGAGAGAAACACAGGAGTAGGCAGAGTAGCCAAAACATGCTGAGCACGTTGCAAGGGAGAGAAAACCAAATTGTTAGCTGAAGGACAGGAATCAGCAATGAAATGGAAGGTCCTAGAGAAAGGCAAGGAATCAAACCTTTTGCTATTGCCATATTCTTCTGCAGACCCTGCTTCAGAGGTGGTATTCAGCAGGTTCTGGCCAGTTCTGGAGAACCAGTAGAGGAAATTTTGAGCAGTTGGGAGAACCAGTAAATACCATCTCTGACAGGCCCTGCCCCCATCTATTCTCTGCCTCTTGAGTCCCAGCTGATCGGGAGGAAATGGGGATTTTGCAGTAACCTTCCCCTGATACCCCCACCAAGCTGCACCCATAGCACCAATAGTAAAAAAAAATTGAATCCCACCACTGCCCCGTGTCTACCATCCTAACTACCATCCTAACTAACAATTGATTTTTACTTTTACTCTTTTGAGCAGGGAAGAAACAGGTTCAAAGGCAAATTCAGGAAGCTGACTCAGTAATTCTAGGTTAAACAGTTTTGTGAAATAGCATCCCTATACACAACTTGGTTTCCTAAACTACTGGTAGTCCTCAACTTATGACTACAATTGAGCCCAAATGTTTTTGCTGCTAAGAGAGATACTTGTTAAGTGAGTTTTGCCCCGTTTTGCAACTTTTCTTGCCCTAGTTGTTAAGTGAATTACTGCAGTGATTAAGTTAATGGTTGTTAAGTGAATCTGGCTTCCCCGTTGACTTTGCTTGTCAGAAGGTCAGAAAAAGTGATCCCATGACCCTGGGAACATTGCAACAGTCATAAATATGAGTCTATTGCCAAGCAGCTGAGTTTTATTCATGTGACCATGGGGATGCTGTAATGGTTGGAAGTGTGAAAAGGTATTGTAAGTCACTTTTTTCACTGCTGTTGTAACTTGAAACAGTCTCTTAATGAACTGTTGTAAGTCAAGAACTACCCGTAGTTTGCTAGATTCTTCAGCCTGTTGACTTGAAAGTAAATCTCACTGAATATAAAATGCTGATTTCCGGCTCATCTATATTTCTCCGCCATCAAACAGCATGGTGTAGGATTTGTTTTCCCTTTTGAAAAACGAATGTTGTGAGACATTCCCATTGTGTCTCTTGCCTGAAAAAGTCAAAGCTACCCATATCGATACAAGTGGAAGAGTGTCATTTGTGTCACTGCCAGTTCCGTTCCAAGCTCTTGGAAGCTCTTGGGAGCCGCTGTGTGTGGAAGAGAAGGGCTGTGGGTAGTGGGATTCTGCCAATGTGAAGCCTGGCATAGGCTCATTGAAGATCTGCTGGCAGCACACCAGAGTTTGGAGATTTCAAAGAGCAACAAAAGGAATCTAGGCAAATTAATAATCCTTTCCTTTGGAAAATTAAACTTCACTCTGCTAAATTAGATGACCTTCAATGTTTGCCCCAGGGGATGGATGTAAAGCTGGAGAGTTTATCTGAAGAATTAAAACTGAAAGGAAGTTGAAGCTACATGGCTAGCTGAATGGCTAATTCCAGGGTGTTTGTTTAGCTCATACTTAATGAAAGTGTGGTAGAATAGATGATCTATTAAAGCTATCTTTTGTTGGAAGCCTGCATTATATAGCTGATAACATTCTATTTCCACCACAGGCAAATTGGTCAAGGAAAGGAAAAGAAGGGGAGGGGAGAGGAAGGGAAGGGGGGAAAGGAAGGGGAAGGGAAACGAAAGGAAAGGAGAAAGGGGAAAATTCATCACCACATGACAGTACAAAATTTACTTTCTAGGCTTAAAGAAAATACATCTCTGCTGCAATACAATTATTGCCTTTAAAGAGGTCCATACCCAGATTTGGTTTTTCAATAATATTTTAACAATGAATTGCCCTGTAATATCTGAAATTTATCTCTGTCTTCAGGAGATTTTAGCAAAGCTGTGACAAATATAACCACTGATTCTCAGCATGAGCATTCATATTTATTTCATTGTATTGATTGTTGTGCTGAATACACACACACATACACACACAGGACCACAGATTTGTTGATCGCAACACTCAAGAGCAGTTTACAAGAAAACACCTACATATAGCCTTGGTTCTCATAGCATGCTAAAATTAAACCATGGTTTAAAAACTACATAAACTAAACCAAAACCAGCAAAACCACATTATGCCTTATGTTGTGTAACCTAAATGATCACATTAAGCCATCATAGTTTGGCTTTGTGTTCTATGCTTTGTTAATCATGATTAATGGAACAGCATGTTGCACAAAGCCAGTGACAAATTCTCTTGAGCCTATATTCTTATGAAATGTCACAAACCAATGTATAGAATATGGCGTAAATGTCTTTTCTTTGCTCCCTATTTGATCTTCATAAATTCTATGAAATAGTATGTCGCAAAATAAGCTTCCTTCACAATTTAGTGTGAATCTGAACATACAGTAGATCTCTTTATCCAACACTAACCCTTGCATTGGACCTCTAAACCTCAACCCCTTCTGAGATTTTGGAGATATAGTACATAATTCAATATCCATATTTACAAAGAGCAAACATGGCAGCTTTTTGAAGAGATGGGGATGGATTTGATAGCAACACTCAAGAGCAGTTTACAAGAAAACACCTACATATAGTACATATAGTATCCAAGGAGAAATCAACCCCCTCAGTATTTGCTGCCAAACATCAGTTGTGACCCATATAGTACAAAAACTATACAGAGGCTCAGTTTGTAGCTACTTGTAAAAGTATTCCACAGACATACACCTAGAGACCTGAGAAGGTTTAGATTTGTCTCCCAAAATACCTTGAATTAGAATGTAATATGAGGTTTTGTTTGTCATAGCTCTTGTTTTTGTTTTTATCATCATCATCATCTTCTCTATTTCAGTAACTAAAATTATTTAGACATCCATTTTCCCTGATCATCCATGCTTTTATTCTTTAATTTTGTGAAGTTTTAAAGTGGTATTTTTATAACATTTTGCCTAAGGCACCTGCTAAATGAGAAATGCAATTCATAATTGTATTCAGTCAATCAATAAATCATTCAGTCATAGTGTTGGAAAGGATTTTAAAGGCCTTCTATATTTCAAGGAAGCATGCTTTCAAGGAAGTCTGCAATTCTAAGCATTTTTATCTTCAAGTAAAATTAAGTTTCGCATTACTTTTGCACCATTGTATTCTAAAAACATAGTACCATAAGGTAGTTTAGAATGGGAATATTCTAAAAGTAAATGAAAATTTGTTCTGAGTAGCTCTTAGATTCGGTGTATTATATTTCATGTATCCAAAATTGTTGAAAGTTTGCTTATGTTGAGGTGTCAGAATGGAAAACAAGAAAATTTGATGTAGGATATCCGAAAAATGTTATGTGCGAAGACACACAACAACAAACTGTATACTGCAGAAGGTAACTCCAGTTCCAATTAAATGTGACTAAAGGTTGGCCTCTAGGGTTAATTAAAATTTAAAGTATCACCATTCCTTAAATCCTTTGCCCTGATGTGCAAATTGTTGGGTTTTGCTAAATATGCCAGTGTGTCTATTATTTTCTGAACCAAGGAACATAACACAGAAAATATTGCACAGTAAAATGAGATAAGGCATGATTCTTGTGCTTTTGACATCATTAAGTTCCACTCTCCTCAAACTCTATGAACTCAAAAAAAAAATGCTTCAAGTTGGTATCAACTAACATCTTATCCTCTGGTGCCATGGCAGCTATCTTGTGTCAGGAGGTAGAATCAAATATGTCTAGTTACACCACATTGCCTCTTCATTTCACTTCCAACTGCTGTGAGAAATGTGGGAGGAATCACATTCATTATTCAAACTGATAACATGAGAGGTTCAAAAGATACTGTTTGCTAAATTTCTGAAACAATATGTCAAGGATTGCTGTGTTGTGTCATGTTATATTGTGTTATGTCCTAATCTGCTATAACAAGATTACATGATGTATTAGATCTTGAGGGAAGAATTCCTTTGAAAGATTTGGCAGACATACACCCCAACAGGTATTTTGTATTATTGTTATTATGGACACACAGGTCAAATCTGCAAGCAATTTAATGGTCATACATCTCAACTCTTATCAAATGAATCCTCCTTCTATGAGATGAGTGCTGATGGCCCCATTCATTTCAACTGATTGTTTGGGCCACTCATATTCAAGGAAGATGAAATCAGAAGCAGCTTGCTATTTTGCCTTTGCTGCCTTGGAAATCATCCTTCTTATACACATTCAATATCTAGAAAACTTTCAGGGTTTTTTTTTTTTAATGAGGTAGGTCTTAAAAAAAAAGGGTTGTGGTGGCTAAGAGGCTGACCTTGTCGATCAGAAAGGTGAGCAGTTCAGTGGTTCGAATCCCTAGTGCCGTGTAACGGAGTGAGCTCCCATTTCTGCCAACCTAGCAGTTCAAAAGCATGTAAAAATGCAAGTAGAAAAATAGGGACCACCTTTGTTGGGAAGGTAACAGCGTTCCGTGTGCCTTCGGCATTTAGTCATGCCGGCCACATGACCACGGAGACTTCTTCTGACAACGCTGGCTCTTCGGCTTTGAAATGGAGACGAGCACTGCCCCTTAGAGTCGGGAACAACTAGCACATATGTGCGAAGGGAAGCTTTACCTTTATCTTTACCTTAGGGAAAAATAATTTACATTTCGTCTAATTAACACTTCATTTCCTTTTCAAGGAAATATTGAAGCTAAGACGGCCATTAAATTCAGGAAGATCAAAGAAAATTACATAGAACTGTGGAAAGAATGAGGGTCCAAGTTCAATGTGAAAAATAGCAAATAAATGCCTCATATTGATTAAACATCTAAGAAGAAGATTGAATATATTGTAATAGAGTTTTCTCTGGCTTCCTGTAAGGATCGACATTGCATTTTATGAATGAAATCACTCCTTTTAGGATAAAAATACAATTGATGCCTCAGCTTCTAATGACTGAGCAATCTTAGGAGCCACAGCAATGATTCTACTTCCTGAATCACTGCTAGAAGGAAGAAACCTTCTTCTGCAAAAGCCCCACTACAGTCCCCTGGCCAGCATTGTTCTGCTTGTTGGTTATCAGAGAATAAACCATGTGTGTCCATTTTTTGATGCTGGCACCTAGATATGCTCTCATCTGTTCCCACATAGAAGGGATTGCAATTCAGGGGTAGCAGATACTGTTTATGCAATGCACCCTAATTCCATCACATGTGTTGGGCAGGAGATGATCAAAGGACAGGTATCAGGGGATGAAAAAGAGGTTTTCCTGGGAGCCCCAACTCTCGCTGCTCATCAGAAAAAATAATATTGGTCCGAATGGACAAATAACCTGACCTGCCATAAGGCAGCTCCACTCCATGTCAGCTGCCTAGGAATTGGAAATATTTTTTCAGCCCTGGCTCACAGCAAGAATGATGAAGCTGACTGGGTGTTTTTATGATAGCCAGAGCAGACTATTTAAAATACAGGCTGCAGACCTCTGATATCTATGGCATTCGGAGGAGACTCCTCGTTATTTTCAAAGACACAGAAGTTGATCTTGCTATCTTGTGCATTACACTCATGCCTCAAGATAACAACGCATACATACACATTTATCATTTGCTCTCTGAAGCTGCCGCTGACATTGTGTGGCTCGTAAGTCTTCTCCTGCAGATAGATCTTGTACTGCTGATGCCAGAATACAGTAGTGTCTAACTTTAATCACAGGTGCCTCTTACAGGACTGCAATGGGCTCTCAAAATACACAAGACTTGCTTTGAGACTATGGGCACAATCCATTTAGAACAATATTTTTCTTCCAGCCATAACAAGTCAAGCAGCACTGGAAATTCACAAATGCACAATAACAATGTTTCCAGCCTGTGTTCTGCAGACCATTGTTGGAGAATCTCATATCCCCAATGGTTGGATGTTCTACTTTATGTTACCTTAATGTTTGTGACAGGATTGGTTCACAACTTTATATGAATGTACAGTAAAGAATGATATTTTTTTGAATGTTTTAAAGAGTAAAATTTAACAACTTACCCACAAAAGGCTTCATTTAAGATGGCTTGCTTCTCAGATGATCTGCCAAGCTTTGTACAAAGGAGTGGAACCACAGAGTTACCACAATGCTAGTCAGCCCATTTTGTAGGGACAGACTGCTTGATGAGGACTAGGGGTTAGGACTGATTTGTTTATTTTTATTTATTTATTTATTTCATCAAGCATGTATTAGATAAGATATATAAGTATAAACATGATTTTGAATACATGAGATGGATACGAATAAAAGGGAGCATTAGGACAGGGGTGTTAGGCATATTGGTGCGCTTATGCATGCCCCTTACAGACCTGTTAGGAATGGGGTAAAGTTGACAGTAGACAGGCTAAGGTTAAAGTTTTGGAGGTTTGGGGAAGAAACCACAGAGTCAAGTAACGCAATCCAGGCATTGACCACTCTGTTGCTGAAGTTGTATTTTCTGCAATCGAGTTTGGAGCGGTTTACCTTGAGTTTGTATCTATTGTGAGCTCATGTGTTGTTGTGGTTGAAGCTGAAGTAGTCATTGACAGGTAGGACATTGTAGCAGATAATTTTATGTACTACGCTTAGGTCAGACCAAAGGCGACATAGTTCTAAGTTGTCTAAGCCCAAAATTTCAAGGTGACATAAAGTATTCTGTTGTGAGCAGAGGGAGCGGAGGATTCTTCTCACGAAATATCTCTGGACTCACTCAATTGTATTAATGTCCGATATGCAGTGCAGGTTCCAGACAGATGAGCTTTATTTGAGAATTGGTCAAGCAAATATTTTGTATGCTCTGTACAATGTATAAAATAGTTCTCAAAGTTGCTCAGTGAAGGAGCCCAACTCTCTTGTTTCTAAGAATCAAATGGTGGTATTGCTTTGCTTCACTTCTCCTCTGAGATCTCGGCCATCCCAGGCACAATGAATTGTTCAAACCAAAGAGGAAAGGACTTCACTGTGTCCAGAAATGATGCTGAGTTTTTCAGATTTTTTTTTCTTTTCACAAGGGCAAGGATTGGAGTTTTTTAATTAAGCTTTTATTGCTATTTACATAAAGATTTTCATCAGTTTCCCACGTCAAAAGGGCTAGAAACAACACCACTGCTTTTTGTTCAGAAAGAGCTCCAGGGAATGCAATAAAGAGCCTTGGGATTGTCTACGATTCTCTTGTTAATTTCTTTCTGGCATCTGTTTTCCACAGATAGGTCACCTTTGCGACAGTGGTAGAATTACAGAGGATCCAACACACTCATACATTTGCATATTTTGTTTAGGATTTACCAAAACAGTACAATCTTGTAGATGACTAAAAGATTGTGATAGGGGGAAAAATGAAACTCATAAATACTATTCTATAATATAATCAGTATTAAGCAGAAAAAAACCTGCAGCAAGCAAAGCTAGAAGCAAATATTACAAACTAAACATTGTAGAAATAAGGCTGTTTCATCTATTGTACCTGAAAAGAGAAACCTTTTTTTTAATACACACACAACAGTGGTGGGTTTCAAAAATTGTTCGAACCTACTCTGTGGGTGTGGCTTCCTTTGTGGGAGTGGCTTGCCACCCATGTGACCAGATGGGAGTGGCTTGCCGCCCATGTGACCGGATATGAAGATGCCGACGACACTTGTCAGAACCACCTTAAATTACCTCACACATAGCACTGGCATGCATAAGAATATGATGTAAACTTGTTTTTTAAAAGGCATCTTTGGTTTGCGTTAAAACAACTTCAACACACGCAATGTTCTGATTGCACCACAAACGCAGTAGTCATCTTTACCTTTCACAGAGGCACTGAGTTTTATAAATATGAGCATGATAGTGTAGAATAATCATATCCAAGGACCAGTGGTGGGTTTCAAAAAATTTTTGGAACCTCTTCTGTAGGTGTGGCCTGCTTTCCGCGTCCACTGGTGGAACCTCTTCTAACCGGTTCGGTAGATTTGACGAACCGGTTCTACCGAATAGGTGCGAACTGGTAGGAACCCACCTCTGACACACAAACACATTTTTTTACCTTTTTTTTCTTCCTAGCATTTTTCATGGAGAAACACAGGAGTTACTTTTTGGATTGACTGATTGTTAACCTATTGGGTGTGACAGGAATTGATTGTCAACCAAGCCTGATGTCATGCATTGAGAAAGTGACCAGCCCAAAGTTACCACAGCTGACTTTCACGGCTAAGATGGACTAGAACTTACAATCTCCTGGTTTCCAACCTGGTGCTTTAACCACTAGATGAAACTGGCTCTCTCCACATATGCATGTGCATCAAGAGTTCTCCTTAGTTGGTGTAGATCGGGATTGTGTAACTGCAGACAAGTGCTTGCAACAGTGTCTTCAGCCATCTGTCACGTTGTCCAAATAACAGGTTCACACTTGTGACTTGTCTGTTAAGGTGTTTCTGAACACACGAAGCCCATATCCCAAAATAGTCTGATTGACCCTGTGCAGACATGGAAATGGAGCACTGAACGAAACAGGAGGTAGCAAATGATAACGAGTGAGTCCAATTGTCTCCTTATGATCAGTGTCACCCAGAAGACAAAATCTGTAACCCCACATCTGGCAGAATCTTCTCTCTTCTACCGTTTAAATCAGTATTCTTTATAAAGTTCTAAAATCCTATTTAAAAAAAAAAAAAGATTTAGCGTTCCTTCCCAAGAGCACTACGCCCATCCAATAGGGTCCTGGAGGGCAATCGCGAGAGAAGGCCACGAGTGAGATTCAGCTGGTTCGGACAAACCGGCGGCTAATTTTGTATCTGGTTTGCTGAACCGGTAGTTGGAAGGACTGGCTGGCTCTGCCCACCCCTCCCTGCCCCTCCCACGCAGCCCATTCATCATGCCATGTAAGTGCAGGGTCTGAGCGGAGGCTCTGGGAGAATGAAAAACAGGCCTCCCCAAAGTTTAGGAAGTCCAGAAATGGTCCTGTCTCTAGCCTCCGGAGTCCAGGGAAGGTCATTTTCGCCCTCCCAAAGTCTTGAGGAAAGACTCCGGAGCCTGGGAAGGGTGAAAACACCCCCCCCCCTGCACTGTGGTGCAGGAGGCCAAGCAGACCACGCCACCCAACAACTTTCTTTTTTTCTTTTTTTTCTTTCTTTCTTTCTTTCTTCCTTTATTTCTCTTTCCTTCTTTCTCTTTCTCTTTCTTTCTCTCTCCTTCTCTTTCTATTTTTGTCTCTCTCTTTTTTCTCTTACTCTCCCTCCATTCCTTCCTTCCTTCCTTCCTTTCTTTCTTTCTTTCTTTCTTTCTTTCTCTTTTACTCTCTCCCCCCTTCTCTCTCTCAAACACAGACATCCCTTCCAATTATATTCATAGATATATTCTATGAACTAAAACCGGTGCCCAATAAATCCTATGATCATGGCATTCTGTGTCCTACAATCCAATTCACAGAGCTCCCACTTCAGCCTCTTACCACTCTCGGGGTTAACCAAATATGGTTAGTCATCCTGTTATCTCTTGGCCTTGGTTCCCACCTTTTTAGCAGAGCGGCAGAGAGGGCTAATTTCAAATGGCTTTTTTTCCTTTTGCCGAAGCCAGATTTCTCTGCTGCTTGGTGGGTGTCCAAAAGTGTTGGGCACTCTATGGAAGGCACATACATCATGCATGCACACGCACACATACAGAGAGAGACACATCAAGCTTGACAGCCACCTCATTTCCAATGAAGGGGGGAGAATCCATGCAGTGGGAGAAAAAATGCATGGATTCCCCCCCCCCAACTGGAAACTAAGCAGTGTGCTGCCCTCTTCTCTTTGACAGCTACCTGATTAAAAAACCATCCCCGCTTAAAAGTACCTGGCAAGGGCGTTCTTCCCTGGGGGGCTCTGAGGAACATCGCAAGACCAATGCCACCACATCTTCCCTCTTTGGGGACAGGCCCTTTTTGGCAGGTCCTCTTCAGAAGGACGAGCCCCCCTCGCATTCCTTGTCTTCCCGCCCCCCCCCCCGATGGACTCCAGAGTCATCGCTGGCTGCACGGAGCCTCGCCAGCTCCCTGCCATCGGGCCAGCCGCCAGCAGCTTTGTTCCCACTCTCTCCCCACCTGGTTCTTCCTGAAAGGTAGCTGCTAGTGGCCCAAAAGACAGCCAAGGCCCCCCGTCATGGAAAACATAGCCGCGTGCACACCCCACAAAACTACAGCTCCAGAGAAGGCTCTGCACAAGCCTGGGGAAGTGAGAACAGGTTCCCGCCATTACAAAGGCTCCATGATGAGGGACGGAATCTTTGCCGCATGACAGTAAAACCCCGTCCTCCAGAGGCAGTGGGGCAGATGGGTTCCTCGCCCTCAGAGGGAGGAAGGGCCAGTTGGGAGAAGGGCTTTGGTCCTGCTGCCTCTAGTGGGAGCTGGGGAGGTTCTGTGTGGTCAGCGATGGCTATGGAGCCCATCTGCGGGGTCAGTCAGATGAGGAATGCAATGGGGACCAGAGGGGCCTCATCCTTTTGAAGAGGACCTGCCGAAGAGGGCCTGTCCACGAAGAGGGCTGATGTGGTGGCATCGGTCTTGGGATGTTCCGTGGAGCCCCCCAGGGAAAAACACCACTGCCAGGTACTTTTAAGCAGGGATGGGTTTTTAACCAGGTGGCTATGAAAGAGAAGAGGGCTGCACATGCCTCCTGGGCTTGTCCAACAGCCGAAGAAGGAACAGGAGGCAAGGACTCATTGGACAAGTACATGGGCATGCGGTGCTCTCTTCTCTGACAGCCGCCTCATTTCCAATGAAGGTGGTGGGGAATCCATGTGATTTCCTCCCTCCACCTTCATTGGAAACGAGGTGGCTATCAAAGAGAAGAGAGCAGCGCATGTCACGTGGGCTTGTCCAACAGCTGAAAAAGGAACAGGAGGTGAGGATTCGTTGGACAAGCCTACGGGCATGCGCTACTCTCTTCTCTGACAGTTGCCTTGTTTCCAATGAAGGTGGTGGGGAATCCATGCGATTTCCTCCCTCTGCGAATGCCACGTGGGCTTGTCCAACAGCTGAAGAAGGAACAGGAGGCGAGGATTCCGGTATGGGGCCTCTGGAAGAACGGGGTATGGAAAGGCACACTAAATTTCACCAACCGGTACACCCGTACCAGTCCGTACCACCTGAAACCCACCCCTGGTATCTTAGGAAATTCTTAGACATGGTACCAAGTGCCCCGATGACACTGTTACATGTTTCATCCATAGCCATATAGTTTTGATGGCCAGGTTGCAGTATTTCATGATTTTTTCCAGTCCTTTTTCTTCAACTCTGGCATCTCCTGGCACTGCAATGTCAATAAATTGTATGTTTTGGTCCTCTACAACTCTAATATCTGACATGTTGTGTTCCAAATGACAATCCGTTTGTATTCAAAAGTCCCACAAGATCTTCACCTTCTCATTTCAGTAACTTTTTCCACTTTGTGCTCCCATGACTTTTTGGATACAGGTAAGTTGTATGTTTTACATAATGACCAGTGGATTAATTTAGCAACTCGGTCATGTCTAGCTTTGTAATCAGTTTGTGCAATTTTGCTGCATTCACATATTATGCTGCATTCACATATTATGCTGCATTCACATATTTTATTATTATACAATTGTATCACAGCGGCCAGTTGTTTCGCCGGATTTGGCATTGGTTACTAGTCGGGCCCCACCCAGGGGCCTAGGACGTTGTAACGTATTTTCGTAATATGCGTGCAGATCCAAGCAGTGCGGCTTTTTGCATTTGACTGATGGTGATTTTGTCAATTTTTAACTGTTTTAAATGTAATTCCAGTGCTTTTGGAATAGCACCCAGTGTGCCAATTACCACTGGAATTACCACTGCTGGTTTGTGCCATAGTCGTTGAATTTCAATTTTTAAGTCCTGGTATTTTGCGATTTTTTCATGTTCCTTCTCAGCGACCCTGCTATCACCTGGTATTGCGATGTCTATGATTGTGACCTTATTTTTCTCAACCAATGTGATGTCTGGTGTTTTATGCACCAGTATTTTGTCTGTTTGTATGCGAAAATCCCACAAGATCTTGACCATCTGATTTTCTGTGACTTTTTCAGGCTGATGTTCCCACCAGTTTGTTGCTGTTTTAATATTATAATTTTTGCACAAATTCCAATGGATCATTTGTGCTACTGAATTGTGCCGCAATTTATAATCAGTCTGCGCGATTTTTTTTACAGCAGCTGAGTATGTGATCAGCTTCTTTGCAAAGTCTGCATTTGGCATCATCAGAGGATTTTTCGATTTTGGCCTTAATGGCATTTGTGCGGATAGCTTGTTCTTGCGCAGCCAGGATTAGTGACTCTGTTTCTTTCTTTAATGTACCTGCTGTTAACCATAACCAAGTTTTTTCACTGTCCACTTTATCTTTTATTTTTTCCAGAAATTGGCCATGCAATGCTTTGTTCTGCCAACTCTCCATTCTTGATTTTATCACATCTTTTCTGTATTCTTGTTTCGTCTGTTGGACCTTCAATAGATTTTTGTTGTTGTTGTTGTTGTTATTTTGCATAGGTAGCTGATACTGTTACAACATTCTTACTACGTATCAAGTAACAGCAGTGAAGCTGCTTTCAATGAAGCCAACCATTCTGTTTCGTTATTATTGTGACAGTGTTTAAAAATGCTTGCTTTTCCATTAATTTTGCAGAATTTTCTCCAACAGCACTGGCTTGTTCAGTTAAATTGCTATCACTTGCTCTTCCTCACTGACGTCATCATCTACAGCCACATCAGATAAGTTATCTTTTTATTTACTGGCAGCCTCCGATGATATGTGGCTCATGACCTCCTCCTGCTCTCTCCATGATAGGGTAAGACCGCTCACATGACATTCAGGAAAAGGATGCAGCAGCTGGAACAGGATGCGGGAAGTGCCATCAGGGCAGCAGCATTTTATTTTATTTTTTTATGTGAGGGAGACAAATTTCTCCTGTTGAAAGAGGTATTTTTGATCGAAATACGAAGACTCATGAATATGAAACACATAACTGCTTTCCATATAGTTTAAATATTTCATGAATAAGCCTATACATATATAGTGAAAATAATTGTATTTATTCCTAGGAAGTAAGTTGAGAAAAAAGAGCATATTATTATTTTAAAAGAACAAAGAAAGGTCAGCTTTGTACACCATTTTCATACTTATATATGACAACTACACATACACACACACCTCATATATTTACAAATCATCAGCTCTAATTTTTATTCAGTTTCTATAATATTGTATTACATTGATTTGTAACATAGTTCCTTTTATTGGTTCCCTCTGCACCAACCTTGGATAACATGTCCTTCTCAAAAGTACATCGCAGATGAGTGGTTTTGCAAGAAAAGGTCCAACGACTAATGCTTTTGCAGATGAATTGCAGTTGACAGTAGCCATACCAGGTAAACATGACCATCTCTCTTTCAGGTTTAAATTTTATACTTCCTTCGGTTGTTTATTCTCGCTAGCTTGTTGTTTTTAAGCTTTAAAAAAATACTTTTAAGGGTTTAATCTGAGCTTTTTTGAACAGACAGTGGTGGAATCTCAATATATACATACATAAATACAAGAAACTGACATGACATTGTGCAATGATTTGAATAAACTGCAACGCCGAATGCAGATTAGAAGAACTTTCTCATTTAAAGCAGACAGATTGGGCCCTCACTTCGACGCAGTGGGTCTGTGCTTCTAAATATGATGAATCTGATTCCCAATGGTGCTTTCCAATCTAGCAACCAGCAGATAGTGAAACTTACTTGCACATTACCGAATCAGTGAAAATTAAGAGGAGGCACAAAATAGAACTAGTTGCCACCATGCTTTCTTGGGCAGAAATATAGCAGTACGCTGAGCCTTTTAAAAAAATTGCTCATGCCAATGAAAAGCACAACACAGTGAGAGCATTATGAAGCCGCCTGCTAGTGAGGATACCATAATAGCTCATTTCCTGATCATTAATCCAGGCCTCATGCAATCACTCAAAGGAATCCATTTTCCTTCGCTGCGATCTTGGAGGCTGCTGCCCTATTGTCACCAATGCCAGGGACCCTTGACTCAGCAGCCCATGTCTTTCCTTAATTAGAGCCTGCGATAACCTATGGTCAAGCTCACTTTGCCAGTGACCATCTATCATAGTGCCTGAACTCCTTGGCATCAATCTCGGATGCAGAGACAGCTGGAATGGGAGCCCCACTGAGGACAGAGGAGGGCATATTGTGCATAAATGGAAATGGATGTTCTCCAGAAGGCAAGAGGCCTTCCCTAGTTGCTCCAACCCCCCTCAGAAAGATTGCAAACAGAGGCAAGGGAAGCAAGCTAGAGTTCAGAAATAGGGCAGCAGGTATCCTGGCAGTGTTGTTTGTGCAAATGTGAGGATGGGTAAAGAATGCTTTAAGAGCTGCAGCTGTGGGGAAAGACCTCAGGTCTCAGCGGAAAGCTGGCTTTCTAATTTTGTTCCAACCTTCTGTCAAACCCAAGCAGAAACCCTTTGTGATTTCAAAGGTCCATTAAAACTACCAGCAACAATAACAATAAATTTTCTTCCCAACCTACTGGTTTTTTTTTCCTATTACTTTGAGCAAACCTCCTATTCTTTCAAACTCTACCAGATGGGCTTCATCTGCAGTTACAGCTGCTAGTCTCTCTGCTTTTCACTGGAAATTATGTCTAATCCCTTCTGTAGAAGAATGGCAAACTCAGTTGTGGGAGTATGCATCAATGTCAGAAATAACCCCATATTTGAAAAGCAAATCTGATATAAAATTCAGTTCAACGTGGAAACATTTCCTGGATTATAAATCCACATAAAGTCTTGTTCTGCACCCAGGGTTTGGGTTCCTTCTAACAAGAGCTCTTTAACATTTTAAGTTATTTTATGCCAAGCAAAATAAGGGTATAAATTTTAATCTAGTTAGAAATTATTACGATATTTCATCTTTTTTTATTTTTTTTAAACAAACACAAACAGACAGAACAAAAAACATAAAACCATCTTCCATTACAAATTATAGAAAGTGTGTCAGTTGATTACAAGATTTCTGTGCATCCCTTCCATAGTCATCACTTACAATTCATATCAAATCACATATTTTTAAATCAAATATATTTATATGCATTATTATTATTGTAACTTGTTTATATCGCATTTATTTGACTAACACCATTGTTCTTCATTTTCCACAAGATATATTAAGTATTGGGATCATTTGCACCATCACAATTGAAAACATCATCTCAATTATCTCTAATAATATAATATTTTTATGATATATTCTATATCATTTAATTATTCTTGTATTTACTCTGATAGGTTACATTTCCATAAAATAAATTCCATATTCTATAACATTGTTTATCTATTTAATCTCTGATTTCAGATATCAATTTACTCATTTCAACACATACAAAGCTTTGTGTTTTCTCACAGTGGTCACCTCTTACAATTCAAACAAATTTTCAAATCATCAATCATATATATATATATATATATATATATATATATATATATATATATATATGATAAAGGAGGAGAACCTTGTGGCTTAGTGGTTAACATATCTGCCTAATATGTAATACAGCCCAGGTTCGAATCGCAGTAAGGGTATGGCTAGCTGATGAGAGCTAAATAGCTTGAAATAGATCTATACTAGTCTCCCATTATTTATTTATCAGCACAAATACAACATATATACATATACATACATACATACATACATATTCTTATAATTATTAAACCTTCATTTGACTATAATTGTTTTTACATCATTTTATATGAAATATTCTAGATTTAAAGTAAAACTATATAATGACATTCCATTAGATCTTCCTAAAATCATCCAATGACATCACATCTTTATAACATGTTCTAAATAAAAATTGGTTGCATCAAATTTTACTGTTCTGTATTCTATATTCTCAATTCTCTTCTCGATTTTCTCTGTTACTACTAATATTTTTTGAATTTCAAATATAATCATTTGCAATGTTGATTTCTTTTTCATGTTGTGCCATTCTTCCAACTTATAAAAACTGCCACTATAGCATTCAGAACTTTTTGTTAGATTTCAAGCAAGTTCATTATAATCTTTCAAGTCAAGGCTTTGTCTTCACTCCAGTCCAACTGCTGATAGAACTCCTGAAGAGCACCTGTGTAAACAACCTGTGCTCTTCCTACTATCCCTCACAGTAAATAAGCTGAAAAGCCTTGAAGTATAATTAAAATGATCAAAGAGAAAAAAGAAAAAACAATGTTTTCAAGCCTCCAGCCTCTAAGTGGCAGTGTTACTTCTTTTCCCTCTGTTGTTACAGCCCTCTTTATATTCCTCTTTATATCCTCTTTACATTCCAAACTTAAAGAAAAAAAATTCTTAAATGGAAAGAAAAACAGTCCAGTCAAGCATTGTAAAAAAATGTATATTAATCCACAGGTATAAAAAAGAATAAAAAGTAGAAGAACTAACCCATTCAGTTTAAAAAATAGGAAACATTTGCAAAAATTCCATCCATAAAAAGAAAAATTAAAAAAAGATAACACACTAAGTTTAATATGGCTTAATCTCACCACTTACTCTCTTTTGTCTTCAATTTTAATTTGGGTTTGATATTTTTTTAGTAGTCTCTTTTCTAATAATAAAATTTCCTTACCAATTCGACACACTTTTTCTTTCCGCTTTCCTTGCATTCCGGATCTGTCCCAACTTCAGCAGCTTCAAAGGCTGCGTTTCCATCGTCGGACAAAAGAGCTTCTCCTGGATCAATCAGGGACTTTGCGGTGTCCTTGAGATCAGCAGGACGTACTCTTCTCTATCACCATCTCTATGAGATGGTTTAGGTCCAAAAGCACCATCCAGCGGCAGAAATATCGACTGCAATCTTGGAGCTCCAAGATCACACGTCGTGTCATCATGACATCAGCTCCGCCCTCACAATATTTCATCTTGATCCCTAATGTATACTATACTGATTATTATGGTTAATTATTGTATATTACCTTGATTTTAGTAATGATCTGAAGTTATAAAATGTTATTTTAATATGAAGAACTAATGTTACTTTGAATTTTTTTTATTGAATTTAATACTTGTAAAATACATTTATTTTTTGCTTTTCCTGTTGTTCCTTCTGGGTTTTTTGTCTTATGTTTTTAAAGATTTCATAAAATAAAAAACCATAAAAATAATCAAATCCACAATCAAATGCAATGCCTTTGCAGAGACAAATCAAAATATTGCAAAATTATAAATAAGCTTTGAGGTTCTTCATATTCTTCTTGCTTGAAGAGATTCTTTTTGGGTAACTCATTACTTTTGTGACATGGTAGAAGTTAGCTTAATCTTTCTGCTAAGTCATAGTGGAATGAAATTGAAGTATTTATATTGGAACAGATTACAGATACCATATAAAAACAAAAGGAAAAGTTTACACAATAGGAAACAATCCCACAAATTCCAGTTGGTATAATTTAACATTATACTTGCAATGCTAGATTGCAATGCAATGATTCTCTGGAGAGAATCAGGCTGCTATATCACCCTACAATAAGCTTCCCTATCCAAAAAGTAGCAAATTATGTGAATTATTTTTGTGCTCTAAAGCAGCTCTGGCTACTGTATGCCATCAAATAAAGTCTGAAGGAGAAAGGGGAGGGGGAGTAAGAGCCTCCAATTCTTAATAACAATATCTGGCTTCCTGCCTCCAGGCCTTTGGATCAATCCCCTAGCTCAGTGTTTTTCAACCTTTTTTGTGCAAAGGCACACTTTTTTCATGAAAAAAATCACGAGGCACACCACCATTAGAAAATGTTAAAAAAATTTAACTCTGTGCCTATATTGACTATATATAAAGTAATTTTCCCACGGCACACCTTACACTATGTCACGGCACACTAGTGTGCCGCGGCACAGTGGTTGAAAAACACTGCCCTAGCTGACTGCTAGCTCCAGAATCAAAAGAGCCACATCAAAGGAGTATAGTCAGAGAGTACTATTATTCTTATATATTTTTCCTGGATACATCTAATTGGCCACTATAAAGTGAAGAATGTTAGATACCTTCTGTGCAATTAATGGCCACCTTGTGACATGGAATGCTGGTCTGATCAGTTGTGAGCCTGAAATCCATGTCAGACTATCTCAAAATCCAAAAAATGTTCAATATATTCTGATATGCTAATCTACAGTTTGATCCCCGAGACTATTAATGATCAAACAAAGTTGGTTGTACAAAGGAAACGTACATACTGGTATTTGGCCATCTCAGCTGACTTTACTTCATGGGGTCTCTCTTAAAATGGAGTTTTCACATTCTGTGACATAAGCCAGTGATGTCAAATTTTAGCATCTATGTTCACAATATACTGAAGTTCATCAACAAATATTACTGTTTTGTTTTATATTTTTATGATATATCGCCCAGAGTCACTTGTTGAGATGGGAGGCTATAGAAAATCAAATCAAATAAACAAATAAAGAACTATATCTAATATGAAAAACTCATATTACTGTCAAAGTTAAATCTAAAAATTTGTTTGCAAGACATTGAAAAGGATTTTGGGGAGACCTTGGGGAGAGACCAAGAGTTTTTGATTATTTTACTGTTTGACTCCTTGTTTATTTATTCTGTATGGATTACTACTTATACCTGCAAAAAATGATTTTTTTTGATTGTGTAGTGTATAAGCCAAATAAATAAACAAATAACATTTATTGCAGATAACAATAGTATCCAAATCAAACCAGCCAGTTCATTTCACCTTGTTGTTGGAGTGCCTCTTCATCATCATCAATATAACTTTCAGGTATGTGTATATGTTCTGAAACATCAATCAAATTCCAACTGTGATATTGTTACAAGCTTGGGCAGTGAACTAGAAAGAGATAGACATATCTGGAGACTGCCCATCATAGTGGTTGATATGCTAGGGAAAGTGACAGAATACACAGAAGCTGCACCACTATGGCAAAGCCAAAGATTTGGGGGCAACAAGGTTTCCATCCCTATTCTACATGCCAGTCAGTGTCACGGTCCAAATGCCAGTCAAAGAAAACAAGGAGGCACTGCAGTAGAGTAGATGGGCACATATAATGTAGCCCAAAATGGCCAGTAAGAACTGGGCAGATTCCAGCCTCTGACTGGGTCAGCACCATGATTGGGCTCAAATGACACAGCTTGTGCATTTAAGAGGGAAAACACTGCTTTCACATCAGATCAAATAAATACAAAACTATGAAGCCTTGGTTATAGACTGAGTGGACTAGGAAGGCTGTATCATGAGGATATGACCTTCGCAAATGCTCCACTAGGAATCTTTCAGCCAAGGTTATGGAGAGTCTCTGTTTAACACAGACCTTAATATGGACAGAAGCGAGTCAGATTTATTATACATATCCCATTCACTGGAGTGCTGGAGGGCAAATAATATGTTGTGCCCGCTTACACATGTTTATTGTGATGTGGATTTTAGAATGTGACTGTTTGTATTCTTTTAAACAAACTCAAAGTAAATTTTAAGGATAATCTTGATGGAAAGAGGTTCTAAGAGTTTTACAAATAGTTAACATTTAAATTGGTAGCATTGTATCAATTGCCTTACAATCTCATTGAATTACTACTAGATATGCATAAGTAAAGGTAAAGGTTCCCCTCACACATATGTGCTAGTCATTCCCAAGTCCTGACTCTAGTGGGTGGTGCTCATCTCTGTTTCAAAGCCTAAGAGCCAGTGCTGTCTGAAGACATCTCTGTGGTCATGTGGCTAGCATGACTAAATGCCAAAAGCGCACGGAACGCTATTACCTTCCCACCAAAGGTGGTTCTTATTTTTCTACTTGCATTTTAATGTGCCTTTGAACTGCTAGGTTGGCAGAAGCTGGGACAAGTAACAGGAGTGCACTCCGTTACATGGCGCTAGGGATTTGAACCACCAAACTGTTGTTTGTCTTGGGTCTTCATGCAGTTTTATTGACAGCAGCACAGACAAGATTTGCCCTTCATTTTCCCCAGCTTGTTCTTCATCTTCCCAGTCTAACCTGCTGGCTTAATATTCACTGGAGGGCTCCTTTCCAAGGCCAGGTCTGCCTATGCTTAGTCCCTAAGCCCAGCCAGAGTCAGGACTCAGGTTGGTGCTCCCATCTACTGCTATCAAACCACCACCACCAAGCTGCTGAAAGACGAAGAATGACCCTGTCATTTAAATAAGGGGAAAGTTTCCTATCTCTAAAAAATGTGTGGAAGCTATTTCCATGTGATTATTAGAACCTGGATACTCATTTGTCAAGGAAAAAATGAGTTAACCAAATCCCACCACAGTGCTAAGGTTTGGCGTGTTGACCAGCACTGCAGTCTCTTGTAATTTTGCAAGCGTGCAGGTGACAGCCCTTGAATTCAAAGCTATTAATAAGAATCCTGGCTTTGGAATCCAATGTATATATCCCTATTCAAGCAGGGGGCTTCGGTGTGCTGAGAGATATTAAAAGGAAGAGACCATCTAACCTGAGCAAAGATATTTTTCAGCATCCAGGGATGAAGCACTGCAGAAGGGACACTAAAGCTACAGTGAATTACATTTAATAATCCATCCTGTGTTGTCAGATCAGTGTGTACTCTTTATAAATCACTCAGTCCAAGGAGGAATTTTTCTTGCCAGATTGCTAAAAGTTTCAGATAAAGGATATATATCTTTGTGGAGAAAAGAAAACAAGACTGTACTGAATCGTTTAGCCTAAAAGTTACAATAACGCTCAAGGAAGAGTGCAGGTAAAACTGCTGTTATTGGAAAAGAAACATTGCAGGTAAGAAAGCCTGAAGCAGAAGCACTTGGGTTTCCAAAGCACAGTGTTCTCTTTGTTCATTAAACACACACTTATGTGACTATAGATTAAAACAGATAGAGCAGTGATGGTGAACCTTTTCGGCACCGAGTGCCCAAACAGGAATGTGCGTGCATCCATGTGCATGTGCACGCTGGAGCACCGGAAACCTGAAGACTGGCTGTTGGGCACTCGCATGCCTGTTTTTTTGGCTGTTTTGGCCAGAGGTTGCACACAGAGCCCACTCTGGGGGCACATGTGCTGTCGCCAGCTGCTGGTTTCCAGCACGCATATGTGCACTGGCCAGCTGGTCTTCACAGGTGCCAGAGTGCCAGAAAATGGCCCCAAAACGGCCCAAAAAATGGGCTGAGAAGTAGCCCCAAAACAACCAGTTTTTTTGGCCATTTTTGGACCATTTCAGGCCATTTTCTGGCACTCCAGCACCCGCAAAGTGCAGCTGGCCAGCGTGCATGCATATGCTGGAAACCAGCAGCTGCCGACAGCACGCATGCCCCCAGAGAAGGCTCTGTGTGCCACCTCTGGCAGGTGTGCCATAGGTTCACCACCATGGGTATAGAGTGATAAATGTAAAGAGCGTTATGGTACAACTATGAAATTAATGATTAGAACTATGATGTACAATATTCTGTCTTTAAAAGGTACTACTCTGTATGACTATGAGAATAATGGTTATAATCAGGGTGTATAATACTATGTATACTTTAAAAGGACTTGATACAGCCAGTACACTGTCGTTGCAAAACTAGAAATGTGTTGTATAATAAAGGGAAATGTATAATAAAAATATATATTTTTTAAAAATGATAAACAAAGTCAACAAACAAGTATGACTGAGTTTCAGGAAATACATTACTTTATTGTACTACAGTAGAATAAAAAAAATCTCAAAAGCCAAAAAAAGAAAAAAAAACACACAGACTTCATATATTGTTGTTTTGATTTATTTTTAGACACCTCTTGACTGCTTTGATATTGGCCAACTACTTATGAAACTTGGCAAACTTATTGCTGTCAGGGCAATAAGCAACATTTCTGGGGAAGGAAAAACTTTGAACATTGTCAAATCTCTCATCGTATTTCAGTTACCGGTATTCTCAAATGCTAGTTAGTACCCGATTCAGAAGATCAGGTCATTAACTCCTTTAGCCAGCTATTTAAGGAAGTTTATTCTTATTGCCAGAGATTTGTCTTGATTCCTCTCATATTCAATCTGGTCAGTTTATCCTTTGATGATCCTGGGGAGATGTAGCAATGTTATTGCTCAAGTGGGCAAGGCCACTTGTACAAAGCGTCTCTCTCTGTCTCTCTCTCTCTCCCTCCCTCCCTCCCTCCCTCCCTCCCTCCCTCCCTCCCTCCCTCCCTCTCTCTCTCTCTCTCTCTCTCTCTCTGTTTCTGCCTTCACATAAGCCTTGACTTCTATTGACTACCTGGATAAGTCCATGCTGTTTTCTTAGCTAGATGTTTTTGGAAATAGTTTATCCTTGCCTTCTTTCTAAGGCTGAGCAAGAATGACTAGCCCAAAGTCACCCACTTGGCTTCAAGCCCAGCCAAATTGGCTCTCCTGTGCTCACTTTAGGTGTAGCAATTATGTCCAGAGATGCAATCTTGGGTGATGTGTGTGCAAACAGACAACTGAAGGGCTGTATCCCTACTGATACCACCGAGCCGTGGTGGCGCAGTGGTTAGAATGTAGTATCTCAGGCTAATTCTGCTGACTGCCAACTGCTAGCAGTTTGGCAGTTTGATTCTCACCAGACTCAAGGTTGACTCTGCCTTCCATCCTTCCAAGATCAATAAAATGAGGACCCAGATTGTTGGGGGCAATATGCTGACTCTGTAAACCGCTTAGAGAGGGCTGTAAAAGCACTATGAAGCAGTATATAAGTCTAAGTTCTATTGGTATTGCTACTGCATGCAGCCCTGCCCCATCTGAGGCAAAAATGTTCACTCTGATGTGCACATTTGAGGAAGAGCTATAGTCCAGAGGCAAAAAAATATGATTCATTGTTGTATTTTTGTATACAATATGAGGGGGGGGTGCATGATTGTTCAGCTGTTAAAGGTGCTGAGCTAGTCAGCTAGAAAGCCAACAGTCTGGGTTCGAGACCTGAGTTTCGCATGAAGGGTGAACTCCTATTACTTGCCCCAGCTCCTGCCACTTAGCATTTTGAAAGCATGCAAATGTGAGTAGATAAATAGGTACCACTTCAGTGAGAAGGTAACAGCAGTTCTATATGTCTTGGCACAGTCTGGCACCCTTGGCTAAGAAAGTTCATTGATTAATCTCACACCATATTATGCTTATGCTATGGAAACGATGGATAATCCAAAGCTATTCCACTTTTGCCCCCCACCCATCCAGAGGCATACTAAAAGTACAAACCAGTGCTCATAAAAATGGGCTATGCATTATTGATGGGATAGCAATCCAGCTTGAGTCACAAGCATGATAAGCCAGTGAATATTGTTGTGGCATTCTTTTCAATAACCTGCAGAGTTATATAGTATTATTGTTGTTGTTGTTGTTGTTGTTGTTGTTAAAGTTGTGCTGTCCTACAAATGCATGACAAATGCAGGAATAAATAACTAGTCTTCAAAATCTCTGAATGTCATATTAATGCAGTAATTCCTTGGGACCCTTACAGGGGCTAAAAGTACCGCAGAGCTTAATGGTATTTACTTTCAAATCTATACATTCGCAAAACTTAATTTTTTAAAAAAATCTCATAATTAGATCACTTGCTATGGACAGGTTTATAGGAAGGTCTCTATACCCCTGTAATCCAGGATGGAAGCCTGTAGAGTTTTTACAGTCTACTTGGACAAGTGGCTTGAAAACTTTCTTGCAAAAGAATCCAGGTTTCACTAATCAGTGCCAAAATGCATGATAAATGAGCATTAAGGAGGAGAAAATGAGAGGCCTGAACAGAATGAATATGACCTTTAAGTGAGAATTTTGATGATATCTGAAAAAAGCAGTTACGTAAGTTTTTTTTTTTTTTTAATGGGATTATCCTGCAAGCCAATCTCAAGAAGAGAATGAGCTTGATGCCTTCAAATGTAACCTACTCTAGAACCGGTTTCCAATTAATTTCCTACTGGTTTCACTGTCCCAAGCTTTCTTGCAATCTAGTGAGGTTACCAGAGGTCTTTTTTTTAGAAAACCGGAATCCCTGTCTGAAATTACAGCTTGCAAAAAGGGAGTGATGATAATTAAGTCATTACGAAAGCGGTTCCAATTTGTATTTGTGCTACACCAGAAAGCCTGAGATGTGCATAGGACAGCCACCGCCCATTCACCATCTCCTAGTCTTGGCAATGCACCAAGCAGTGTTATGACGACTTAAATCAAATCAGCTTTGATGGGTGTTCCACATATTCGCCAACGAATACATACATCTATCCACCCCTCCACCCCTTCCGAACGCTTGAAACAAAATGGCAGTGGCATGGTTCATCTCTTCAACTGACAGGATGATGTGGATTATTGCAAGGACAACGGCCCTAGATATGTCAACTACTTTGCAAAATAACATATGTCATCCCCTCCCTCCAGCCTCCGAAGCATTACTGTTTTTCAGAGGACATCAATGGTGTCACTAATATTAAACACCCTCCCCTCCCTTCAGAAACCTAGCTCAGCTTTTCCTTCTCTTTCCCCTCCTCTTCCACCAGGCCGAGTCTGCAGAGCCATCTGCGCAGACAGACATACATATGGCTGTCATTTGTCCAGCACTTTACACAATGTGAAGGATTTTTTTAAAAAATAAAAAATACTTGAGACGCCAGCCCATGTGGCAGATGATGTATGTGTTTCTTCAGGCCTGTGATTACCAGCACAGAGAAGCTGCGCGCTGCTCTTCACCTCATCAGTTCCACAAGCTGCACTCCAAGGTGGGTGAAGCATTTGCCGCAAGATGGCTTCTGACATGTAGCCAGGCAGAGGCATTCTGCTGGGAATAGATGACTTCACGTTTTCTTCCAACTGAGGTCAGAGTCTGACCTGCTGAAATTAGTGTGTGTGCGGGTGCAGGTGCGGGCCGGGGCGCGCACGGGCAGAAATGGCGGCTCCGAAGCCAGAATGAATTTATTTGGAAGAAAAGAGAGCAGAGGGCATTCGGAGTTGCCTGACACCTCTTAAAAGCCCTTTAACGTGATAAAGAGAAAAGGAAGATTAATCCAGAATGATACAGAACTTTTAAAAAGCAGAGGGACGTATGAAAGGGAGGGGGGAATTAACCTGGCTGCCGTCAGGCGATTCTCATTTTGGTTCTTCTGAACCCAAAACACTTTTAAAATATCACAGCATATGTTGAATGATACGAGCTGACACCAATCTGCATCGGTTTGCTTTTTGTATTCTTCTGTGGCATGTACTGAAGACTGGGCCACATACACACACCAGAGGTGGTATTCAGCAGGTTCTGACCAGTTCTGGAGAACCGGTAGCGGAAATTTTGAGTAGTTCGGAGAACCGGTAAATATCACCTCTGCCTGGCCCTGCCCCCATCTATTCTCTGCCTCCTGAGACCCAGCTGATTGGGGGGAAATAGGGACTTTGCAGTAACCTTCCCCTGGAGTGGGGGGGGGGAGGGAGATTTTTACAGTATCCTTCCCCTGCCATGCCCACCAAGCCAAACCCACAGAGCCACACCACGCCCACTAAGCCACGCACATAGAACCGGTAGTAAAAAAATTTGAATCCCACCACTGACACACATGTACCCACACACCCATACCTATGCCTACATTTTAAACAACCCAATGTGATAACTTTGGGTTGTGTAATCAGCACACGAGCCGCCACCACATTTCAATAGTGTCAATCGCTGCAGATTTACAATATTTTAAGAAATACCAAGTACCCAGTTAAGAATGCCGATAGTCCTCGACTTACAACAGTGATCATTTGAAATTGCAATAGCACTGAAAAAGTGACTTATGACCATTTTTCACACTTACGACCATTGCAGCATCTTTGTGGTCAAGTGATTACAATTCAGATTCTTGGCAACTGACTCGTATTTATTATGGTTGATGTGCCCCAGGGTCATGTGATCACCTTTTGCTATCTTCTGACAAGCAGTCAATGGGGAAGCTAGTTTCACTTAACAACTGTGGATCTAGCAACTTAACAACTGCAGTGATTCACTTAACAACTGCAGCAAGAAAGGTCATATATTGAGGCAGAGCTCACTTAACAAACGTCTCTTTTAGCAATAGAAATTTTGGGCTCAATTGTGGTTGTAAGTTGAGCACTACCTGTAGTTTGGTCAGACAGTGAGGTTTGCTAAGTTTTATGTTTGAAAGCCTGGGAAATTTTCATTAACAATTATTGGTTATAATTTGACTTTGAGGGGAGAGGTAAAATGAGACAAATTCTTCCTGCATGAGAGAAATTCCTCCTGCTTTGATTCTTTTCATTTTTGTGGTTCCTTGGCATAGGAATATTTTACTGTTAATTTGTTAATATATTTTTTTAAACAATTGGGCTACATTGTCCTTCGGGATTGGGCAGCATATAAATTTTGATAATAAATAATAAATAAATTGTGGGGTTGGTTTTGACTGCAAGCTACTTAAGTTGGCCAAAGATTGGAGTGCAACATAAACCTAGTTAAACAAATTTGAAAAGGGGAGAAAATCACACTGGTTAAATGATAGGTCCTTTGTGTCTTTTTTTTATTCTTCAAGGAGAAAAAAATACCATACAAGTATAAAATTATCTAAACCATTAGTGTTAGCTGCTATGGTTAAGCAGGACAGATCCAATCTACCAAGAAGTAACAAAAAGACTATGTGGCAATATCATCGATTTCCTCAACTGTTGGGATGCCTGCACCTTTGGGTTGGGAAGAGCTTCTCAGAAATAATTCACATTCATTCAGATAGATGAAAATCAAGATATTTGCTTTCTCCTATCCCTGGCATTTCCTTGGTCTTCTACAATGTGTACATTATATCTGGAAATGGATTGGTTTCATGTAGCACGTTTAGGCTTAATCCTGGAAAACCTAGGAAACCTTTCTCTTCTGTTTATGTGCCATATGCAACTATAGTGTTTCAATTGTGTTTGACTTCAACAGCTGATTTTGCTAATGGATAATTGCTTTTGGTTTGAATACCTGATTTGCTTGTATTGTGTTCTTCTGGAAACATCAATCATCTGGTCCCTTTCTTTCCATTTATTATGATGATGGTTGGTCGCATAGTCAGTCCAATGTTAAGACTGTATTTGACCTTTTTATCTCCCTATGAAGTCCTATAGGACCTAGGATCAGAAGATGTTTTTGTTCGATGGTGTTGATGGTATCACCACAAGATGTAATCAGTTCCAAGTAAAGCTGCCTTTTGCAATTCACTGAGGGCGATTTTGTTAATCTTGATGGTGTTCAAGGGGTGCTCCAAATATTTTGGGATTGCTCCCAAAGCACCTATCATTATTTGTTCTCTTTGCTTTCTTTTACCAGTGTTATTCTATTTCTAATTGCAAGTCTTTGTATGTATGATCCATAGTGGCGCAGTGGTATTGTAGTATTGTAGGCTACTTCTGTTGGCTGCCAGCTGTGGGCAGTTTGGCAGATCAAATCTCACCAGGTCAAGATTGACTCAGCCTTCCATCCTTCCAAGGTGGGTAAAATGAGGAGCCAGATTGTTGGGGGCAATAGGCTGACTCTGTAAACCGCTTAGAGAGGGCTGTAAAGCACTGTGTTGCTGTATATAAGTCTAAGTGCTATTGCTTTTCTGTTATTTTTCTCCAGTTGTTTCTATTCTGTTCTGCTGTCTCCAGGTATTGCAACATCCACTATCCAGGATATTTTTGTCTTTCTTATTGACAGCTGAGTCTAGAGTATTATATGGCAGATACTTATCTATTTGAAAGTCCCAAAGCTCTTTAGCTTCTTTCTTTTCTATTACTTAAACAGGGCATGGGGTTGCACTTGCATGCGCAGAAGGGGGATGCAAGGAGAGTCACATGCACAGGGGTGGGGGAAGTGCAGGGGCAGCGGCGTACATGAAGGGCGGTGGGTCGTGTGGGGGTGGGGGTCTCACACACATCACATTTTAGCTTTTATCACACAACGCCAAAACGGTAATCTACAACTGCTGTAGATTAAACTGAAAATCCAGCCAAGTGCCCATGAGTCTAAAATCTGGGGTCTGCTGTGAATTTGTATGCCCAATCTTATACTTTTTGCTCTGGAAAATGTACCCTATGGAGGGAAAGAAAGAAAAATCTATTGCTCCAGCAGGCTCAGTTGTACTGACAGGAAGTATTGAATGCAGCCCATTGGACCATCAGGTGAAGAGGTACAAAATCCACACATATTTCCAAACCTGATTAGAAGCCTACATCCAAAGCATTACCATGCCTTTACATTCAAAGCACTCTTCTTCCCATCAGCTGGTTTCTCCTAAGTAGGCATATTAAAACATCACTATTGCTGCTCTGCCAGGTGTGAGCATTTTCCTATAAATTCCTTGCTGCCATTAAGTGCATACACTTGAGCAACCGAAACAATGCCTGTTACCTCCCTTTGTCTGTACGTAACGATAAAAACATGGGAACTGGTGCCTGGGTAATAAAAGAGGAATGAAAAACCACAGATGACTTAGGGGCAAACGCAGCCTCAGATTTAGGCTCCCAAGCAGGTACAAAGCTTTTTGAAGTCCTTTGGAATAATATGCAAATATTTAATTACATACTTACAGAAGCCCATTCATTGCTTTTAGACACCATCCATTTATTCAAGACAGTTGCTCAGATGCCCCTTAATTAACTATTAATCATTATGTGGTTTGCTTTCAAGGGAATTTCTACCCATACAAGTGTTTCCTTCTGGTGATGTTTGCAGGGCAAAGTAGACAAGACGGAGCCATATCTCAGGCCAAAATCCTGTAAAGTACAGGAGATAGGTAAGAGAGGAAACATTTCTTCCCATGGATCTCACTCTTATCCCTACATTCTGTGCTTTTCTTCAGCTATTTCTCTCCAATCAAGAGTTCCTTAGTCTTCATTGTGTAGGGGAGGGAGTGGGAGTAACTGTTGAAATGTTTTAAAAGAAATGTGTAGGATTGTTCTTTAAGTAAACACTAAAATAAAATTTTGGGAAGAGAAATACAAAACTCACTGTTTTCAGGGCTGCCTTTTGTGAAAACCCTTAGTACAATCAGCATTACCACTTAGTTTAAATTCTTTTATGAAAACAATCTGCAGTGAAAAAAATTTCAGTACAAATCCTTCAGCCTAATTACATCTGTGAATTACAATCAGTAGCAAAATGGAAATGGTGGCTGGAAAAGGTGTGGATGCCGTATGGTTACAGATTCATAACACAAAATCTCTGACTTGTTTTATATGGAGTTATTTTATCAAATTATGTGTGAGAGCGAGCTGCCATGTGTTATGCAAAGCATAATACACACACTTCTGATAAAGGCTCACCAAATGCTGGTAATTTCAAAGCAATTCAAACTTTAGCTCAGTGGCTAACAATTAGGGTCATAATATGCAAAACCCTCCTCCTCGGATGGCCAGAACTAGTGCTTTGAAATTTTAACCAAAAATTGTTTAAGTCTCTCTCAGTATATTTTGGAACCACTATGGACCCCGTTATGTTTATATTCACACTACCATTATTTGTTTACAATTAGTGCTATTTTAGAAAACACATAATGCTACTTTGGTCTAGTGGTTAAGGCACCAAGTTAGAAGCCGGGAGACTGTGAGTTCTAGTCCTGCTTAAGGCATAAAAATCAACTGGGTGACTGTAAGCCAGTCACTCTCCCTTTTCAGCCTAACTCACCTCAGAGTTGTAGGGAAAATAGGAGGAAGGAGTATTGTGCATGTTTCCCACCTTGCATTATTCATAAAAATAGCAAAGGCAGGATATAAATATACAAATGATCCTACTTCACAAAGGATAGTTGTGACATGTAAATAAGACCCATTCTTGTTATACACCGTTGCATAAGGATTATATATCTTTTCATGTCTAGCAGCTTTTCTGTTAGATCGGCCCTGTTGGAAGAAGAGGATGGTCAGCTACACAGCCTCCAAGAAATACATCCAAGTGCGTTTTTGAAGTTACTCAATACAAATACCAGAAATGCATGATTGGAAATTGTCAATGCAGTGATATCAAGCCACAGAGGGGGAAATAGTCCACATTCAGTACAGAAATATAGGTACTGTACTGAATTTGCACTGTTCAATAAACTCTAGTGGTTCCACCATAAATGCTGTCTTGTTCACTCTAGTGAAGAAAACGATAGCAAAATGACTAGGCATCCATGAGAAATAAAATTAAGGGAGGGTGTTAGTGGTGAAATTCATGCTCTGATTCTGAAATGCAAATTTATATATAGCTGTATTATGATGCAATAAAGTTATGTTTCATCATTTTGTATTCCTTGTACTTGGGAATGGACATCAATGGCAAAATATTTAGAGGAATGTATCATGAATCTATAGAAACCCTCATATTTAATTTCAACATCTCTTGTAAAATCAGATAACAAACTGCACTTTCTTAATAACAACCCATTAATCACAGCAATTGAGTCCACTGGTACAGAGATAATTTACTTAATACAGATAATTTACTTAATTTGGCAATGTTCTGGCCTGTTGCTCTGTGCCAAAATTACAACTTTTTCTCTGTTGGGCAATAAATAGCAGGCAATATGGTTGATATTACAAAAAAAAAGTACACTACAATATGCAAAGATGAATTTGATTGTGGAAAGAATTCCAAACTATTTGGGGGGGGGGAGGGGTGAAATAAAGACAGCAGCCTCACTAGGGGTGAAAAATGCTAAAAGGCAGAAATGATAGAAGCGGAAATACTTTGAAGTACTGTCACTTCAATTCATCTGGATAAAAGAATATTTGCCTGTATAGATATGAGTTAAGATTTTCTCTATCATACTGAAAAAGTAAACATTACATGATGTTACTTTAGTATCCACTGTATCTTTGATCAGCCTCAGTTTGAACTATGTAATTTCTCTTAATGTATAGAAAAGCACATCCACAGTTGTCTTCATTATGCTCCAATTGTGAATTATGACTATTTCTTATTAAAGCATACCATGTAGCTATTTCAATTCATTTCCATTCTAATCTTCTCTGTAAAAATTCCAGTATAGTGCTACAAAAAACACATAAGGCAATTTGATTTTCATGTAAAGAGCATACATTTCACAGGCCGAAGACTTGCTGCCTCTGGTGTTAGAATCCACTACAGCAAGTAATCAGGAAAAAATAGGAATAAAACAGTTTCTGCATCACTGTCATCAAAACAACATAATTTTAAATCAAGACAGCATGGAACAGTAACAGATTTTTCTACAGTGTAATTGTCCTGTTATAAGGTCCAGCAAATCTTTTCAGAAGACTATCAGAATAAGACATACATGCATACATATTATATTATATTTAAAGGTTTGTATCTGATACTTTTAATGCTATATATGGGATGAAGGTGGAGCCAAGGTGGCGCAGTGGTTAAATGCAGCACTGCAGGCTACTGCTAGATCAGCAGGTCAGCGGTTCAAATCTCACCGGCTCAGGGTTGACTCAGCCTTCCATCCTTCCGAGGTGGGTAAAATGAGGACCCAGATTGTTGGGGGCAATATGCTGACTCTCTGTAAACCGCTTAGAGAGGCCTGAAAGGCCTATGAAGCGGTATATAAGTCTACTGCTATTGCTATATTGCTATGAAGAAGTCATATAATAAATATAGACTGCAATACAAACTGAGTCTCCCTTTCTTCATAAGGGAAGAAACTTGAACTTCTCATTTTCAACAAAAACCTCTTGGCAATTTTAAGGGCAATATTTCTTACGTGACACTCATCGGTATTATTAAATGTACTAGTGTTTTAAAATTAGATGATGATATACATGAAACACGTGTAACGTGTACTCTAGCTATGTACTGCCAGTGTAACTTCCATCTATTATTAATTATACTGATTCACAATTACAATTTGTATTATGAACAGTAAGTATAAGTTGAGTTTCTCTTGATGTTAGCTACTAGACTGTTTTAACATTTTCCAATCTTTGAAACCTAGTCTTTTTCATCCTACACTTAAGTCACCATTGTTTTAGTTCTTAAAAAGGCACTTTATCCAAATCAATACTTTGAAAGAGTGCAGTAGCCTCTCAGCGTTGTCAAACAAGTATTTCTCGTGCTTAACCTAATTTAAATAGAGAATTCTGATAACTCAAATGATTAGAAAGGGAATAATGTTGATTGGGGGACTGACAAAGAATATACCTACGTTTACAAAAAATATTTATATGAAATAGCTTTGCTGCTCATCTTACTTTACTTATTGAGTTTGCAATGTAATTCACTCATCTCCATATCCTTAAGTGCAGTCTAAGTGGCTCAAATAGATTTATGCACACTTTATTTGCTTATAATAGATCCTCCTGCAACGTCATTTCAAGATAGTGGGGATTTATAGTCCAAGAGACACTTTCAAACAGAGTTAATGCACGGTGTCAGGCTTTAAGAAGTTAAAAGGTTGACTGGATGCTGCTGAACAAGACTTGCAGTCATTTTGTCTTGTAAATTGGTATTTAGATTACTGATGATTCAAGCAGGAAACAAATTTGGCTACTGACATCACAAAGAACAATAATCCTTTATTCCATAATTCAGAATAAAATCATTTTGTAAATGGGAACCTAGATAAACATGTGCAACAGCCAAGCCATCTTCAAAGAACTGGTTTTCCACTTATTCTCTGAACGGAACCATTTTAAAGAGCAAGAATATTCCTTTTTCATAGCCTTTGTTTTCAATTGGAAAGACTGATTAAAAAAAGCAAGAGTAGTCAATTTTGAATTCAATATGATGGTTCCATCTTTGCTGTATTTGAAAAATAATTTAAATACAGGTTCTAATTAATAACTTAAAATTAATTACCAAATTTCTGTCTTCACAGGGTATAAAAAGATAAGGTGGGACAAATACCTTCAGATGACCTAGCAAACACTCAAAGGCATGTAATTAAAAAAGAGAAATAACCATCTCAAAAACAGGGGATTTATTTAGACTGACTTTCTTGATCTCCAGAATTATGAATGATTAAAAAACTGAATAATTTCATCTTTTATATATTATTTTTACATTTTACTATAAATTAATGCATTTTAGAGGTTCTGCATTATGCGTGATTTTTCTTGGTATTTACTGTTAATATTTTAAATAACCAGATAAGAGAATTCTATTTAATAGCAGGATAAAAATGCAAAATTTATTTATGTAAACATTTTACATAGATACCTTTAACCAATCCCAATTTAGTAGTTTAATGGCTGTAATGCAAATAATTGTAAAAATGTAGCATGTATATAGGCAGTTAAAAATATTAAGAAAAATACTTATAGAATTGTCTAAACTTTTATTGTTTTACATCTTGACACAATATTGTTTCGAGGTCACTTCAAAAGAATATTAAAATGGCACAGAGACATGTATAATGAAAAACTCAATTTTGCTTTAAATACAGTGGGTTTCTTGAATTCATCACAGATTTTCTTGGGCTACAACAGTTTTGGCGCAGCTTGAGAGCTAAGCCCAATTTTCAAATCTGTGCAACTATCTTTTTAAAATAAAACAAGCATAGTCAAAATATTAATTTTACTATTACTATCATCAAAAGCATTCTGTTCCTCAAAGACAGTTTGGAGAAGGAAGGACTAGGCCGTCTTAACTTCAAAGTAGTGTTGTTCTATTCTTTTACAAAATGCAATGAGGTTACGGTAGCCTTTCACTTTTTCCAACAGTTCATCGCTGATCAACTGGGTAGTAAGGATTGTGAACAGGTGTCCAAATACCAAAGCATCTAATTCAGTTGGCCTATGAACAAAAGAAAATTAGTATGTTGGTTGAGAGAACACAACCAAGGTGTAATGGCTCCTCTCCTAACTTGAGAAAGTAAAGATTCTTGAAACGGATTGTTTCAAAAGGAACCTTTAATCAAGCAGGATGGAAACCATTAGAAGCAAAGCAGCATCTGAAAACCTTTAGGCAGTGCAAATGGGATTAAGCTGATAATGACTCCTCCCCTTTGTCCAATGCAGATTCTGACCAATACACAAGTGTGAAGATGCTTCCTTAACTCTTCTGCCCTGGGAGTCAATAAAGCACATGTTCCCATGGCTATCTCTAGTTAGACATCAAAGTTATATATCCCACATGGCTACCATAAACATCACTCCAGAGATGTTGGGACCTTCAGTCTCCCAGTGACAGGAAACCAGTTGTAACGTTTTAAAACTCAGTTGTTTCAGATGTAGCTAATGATTTAACTCCGAGGCTCCCCTCCTCCCAATTGAATGGCAGTATCACTTTTAGGGATCTGACACATGGCAAGCCACATTAGGCATTAGTGCCAGTTGAATATACAGACCATGGCATACTATCTTGATCATTCCATTTTGAGGAGAAAATGCCATCAACTGCCTTTATTCCACCTCTTCTCCTTAAGGTAATGACTGAAGGTTGCCAATTTAAGCTTTGGAAACTACAACAATGATGAAGAGGCATGCAAATGCTTCATCGAATCACAGCCATGTCTGCCTTATTGAGGAAGAAATTGGTGGGCCACAGGAACATTAATAAAGGCAAAAAAAAAGACTAGATTTGGCACTTAAGTACCCTGTCACTGCACAACAGCAATAATCTTGAGTTTTTGTTTTGAGTTCTGTCCTTTAATCTGAGCATCAAGAGATAGACTGCATTCAAGCTTAATGTTAATATATGTGAATGTAAAAAGTCTCTTTCTCTCTCTCTCTCTTGTCTCTCTCTCTCTCACTCACACACACACACACACACTCACACCATCAAATGAGATATTGTGAGAGAATGGAATTGGCATCAATTCAAATGATCGAAGCATTGAAAATATGAAGTAAATATTACTTTTAAAATATTATTTAGGGATATAATCAAAGAATAACTTAGAATGGAAATAAACCTGCGGTGGTAGCATTTCTTTAATCTAACCTAGATTTTAGTGTGTGCTGCAGATTTAGACAAAAATCAAATGTTTAAAACTTTTTGGGAAACTCATTTCACTGAAATTCTTCACACAGTGCTTTCTAACTTGATCCCATTAACCTTCCTAGATGTTTCTCCTTGCCTCTCTCAAGTTGCCCAGAGGTAACTTAAGAAACACAGAAATAAGTTATTTCCTGCTTCTTAGCTCCTGGGCCAATAGGCAACTACTATGATGCCCTTTTTACCAAAAGTTAGAAAAGAGAAGAGATTTTTATTTCATCTATTGGAAAAAGAAATACAGCAGGAGAAACATCTCCCCATCATTTGAAGAATGTCTTCTTGGCAAAACTCTTAAATTAAACAACTTACTTCTTATTGAAGAAATACAGTTGTGTCCCAAGCCTTTGAGAAAGTGCTTGACAACACTGATCTACATCTTCAAGTACCTAAAAAGAACACAGATATCACAGAAGAGCAGAAAATATTTTTTATGAAGTGCTATAGAAACAAAAGCTTTAGTTAAAAATACATTGCATACATAAGATTTTTAGCAATATTTGTCATACACAGTTCTTGTCCTTCCCATATGATCTTTTCTTCTTTCTCCTTTAAATCAGGGGTGTCAAACTCGCGGAATCACATCGTCACGTGACGTATCACAACTTTTTTCCTCTTCACTAAAATGGGAGTGGACATGGCCAGCGCGTGACGCATCTAGCCCACAGGCCATGAGTTTGGCATCCCTGCTTTAAATGCGACAACAATGTGTCGTATTTTTCAGAGTATTAGACGCATCTTTTTTCCTCAAAAAACAGGCTGAAAATCTGGGTGCATCTTATACATTGAATATAGCATTTTTTGCCTCCCGAAACCCTGCCCTCTTCACAAAAATGGCAGTGCATAGCCTTATGGAGGCTTTCAGAGAGCTCTTGGGGGCTGGGGAGAGCTGTTTTTTGCTCAATTGGGGCTGCTTGGTGAGTCTTATACTCTGGTGCATCTTATACTCCGAAAAATACAGTATTTGCCCCTGTTAAAAATCAAACAGGATTAGTCCTTAACATATTTCCAGACCAAGTATTTAGATTCAACCTAGAAACAAACCTATACAAATAACTTCATATAGTTGCTGTTAAAATATAACCCTGATGTACATACCTGAGAGCATTTGGAAACTTCACCTAACACTAACTTCTACTGATAGCTAACCATCTAATGCCCACTACTATGATCCTATTACTCAAATATTGAAAGGTTTACATTGGATGCCTTTTTTTTACAACACATTGATCTTACATTTTAAAGTTCTAAACAGTTTATATTCTGGCCATTTAAGTGTCCTGTTTCATTATAAACATATTATGTTATAAAAACAAATTTAAAAAATGTATCTAGCAAATCAAAATATATCACACAGTAAAACCATTAACTCGGATCATAGACAGCAGAGGCTAATTTTTATTTATAGAATAGAATAGAAAAGAATAGAATTCTTTATTGGCCAAGTGTGGTTGGACATACAAGGAATTTGTCTTTGGTGCTTATGCTCTCAGTGTACATAAAGAAAAACAAAATACATTCATAAAAAATTATAAAATACAACACTTAGTGATAGTCATAAGTTACCAATAAGCAATCAAATTGTACTAGGAACAAATAAAACAATATAAATTGTAATTTATATTTAATTTACAGTGCCTCCCTGAAACCTTACATTTTACATTTTCTAAGGGGTTGGGGATCAGACTTGGAAACTAATGACTGACCTGATCAAGTGACTTATTGCCCCAGCCAACAGCCTTCATTTTACGCTGGACCTCCCATTGCTTCTGATAGGCCAAAATACGATTCAGAGGCCAAGGATAAGGAGAACCATATCTTGGATGAGTAATCTTTAAAGGGAGGGAAAAAGGATTATTGTGTTCTTATATAACTGACAAAACTGTTTTTTAAAAAAGGCTAGTCTAACAATGATTTTATTGCCGTGGTTCTGCCTCAGAACCTGATTCTGTGCAATTATTTATAACTTGCAGCTTAAAAAAAGCAAGCCTTTAAAATGATATTAATTTTTTTTCTTCACTTTAGAACCAGCACATCCAATAATGACATAGAGTAACCCGAAATGTATATGCAAGCAAAATTAAAGCAAAAAAAAAAAAATTGGTATCATTAGTGGTATAAACCTCTATGTTTCATTTATGAGTAGGGACTTGCAATTGTGAGCAAAAGTGTTTTCTCATTAAAATTTAATTAAGATGTATGCTGCAGAATCACTCACCTCCTGGACTGTAGCATCATCGCACCACTGAAGATATAGCTAGAAACCAAAGAATACTAAACTTCATAATGGAGAAGGTTACACAGTCATTTATTCCTTGCAGCTTTCTCTCCTAGCTCTACCAAACAAGCCATTAATAACATTTAAAACACATAAATACGGCTACTAGATCTATCATGAAGCAAATGCAGTATTTCAGTGCACCAAAAATAACCTGAAAAGGATTGCAAAGTGTACATAACAGGGTGCTGCATTTTGAGAAGCACTGTTAATCGTAAGTCCACCTTTTTGTTTAATACACAAATGGTAGCTGTGGCTTGCAATGTTACAAAGAAAATAGCATTTTATTCCCCCTCTTCGATATAATTCATTTCCCAAGACTGACAAATTACTAGTGTTTTGCCATACCTCCGCTGTCAAAAGCATATTATTGACTAATTCCATGTAGGCTTTCATCTCAGCTTTTTGGACTTCATCCAACCCATCACTAAGTGAATGGCCCTAAGGCAGGAGAGAAGGAAGGAAAGAGAAAGGAGAGCAAAAATTATCCGTTTGGGTCCTTTCCAAACTTTATTGAAGTCCAGGCCCTTCTCTCATTCAAAACAATCCTTTGCAACATTACACATAAGAGGCAGCTTTGTAGACCACAAAGACTATTAAAGGCTCTGGGGAGATGGGGGGGTGGGGGATATTGAATTGAAATCTTTTAAATAGAAAAGTACAGAGTGATCAGTAAACAGAACTTTCCAGCTACAGACCTTTCTTTTGCTTTTCTGCTGAGTGGTTTTTATAAATACATCTTTGTAAATAAACTGAAGTGAGTTATGGTGATGTAAATACCTTATTAAAATACGATGCATGGGTATCGATTTACAAGACTAAAGAAAGAAGCAAGAGTAAGCATAAATATTGATTATTTGGAATTTTTTAAGATTTAAACAAAGTGTTCTCTATGCAGTAGTTTGCAGAAGCCAAGTACTAAGTGCAACATTATTTCTTGGCAACAGCCAAGAAAGCAAACAGAGCATGCAGCAATCGGGAATAGCCAACTTGGTGGTGCATTTCTTTTTTTAAAAAAAATAATAATAATCTTAATTTCAAAAGCCACAGCAAGCGTGGCCAAGGTTCTGAAACGATCAAAGTTACAATCCAAACCCTCTGGAGACCACTGGGGTGATGCCTACCCTATCTTAGATGTAGGACAGGATCCAAAGAGCTTTTGGACAGCTCAGGCCTCTTCCTATAGAGCCAAGACATACAGAGAAACAATTTGAAAAATGGAAGCCCTTTCAAAGAGACATCTAAACCACTACAATTGGTTTTAAAAAAAGTGCACCTAAAAAGGATATGTCTCAGCTGAATCAACTGAGAATTCTTTAGGTATTTACTGATGAAGCCTTGTTGTATTTGAATATATAATCAGAAATATGTTTACACTAGACAAATGTTAGGAGCCAACCTACAATCTAGCTTTTCCCCATTTAATTACCATATAATTAGTTTATAAATTTCTATCTACTGTATATCAACTGAAAACAATCAACAAACAAGTTGATATTATAACATTGCATCACCGTACTGTATTACAGAATAAACTAAAAACTCTTGAGAAGATAAATATTAGAGAAAAGGGTAAAAATAGAAATCTATTTATTAATCAGTTCAGTTATGGAATTGGCTTTTAAGGCCACTTGAATTAGTAAATTTTCAAGATAGAAAGGATGGAAGGAAAAGCTGCTCGCCTAAAATCAAAATTATACGTACACATATCCATACTAATTGTATGAGAAATTTAAGCAACAGAAAATATTTAGATATTCAAATGATGCATATCACCATGTATGAAGCCCAGAATATTTGGGTTACGTTTGCTTCAAAATGGAATTAATGCTGTATCCAAAAGAAATATGGATTTGGCTGAAAGGTCCTACTGGAAGAAGCATATCTTCACTCCTTCTTCCTTACAGATATCTTGCCATCTCCCTTACTCTCTTGAAACTTGATCAGACTCCCAAGATACTTTCAGAGCATGCAAGGAGCTAAAGAAAGGGAAAATTCATTTCTTTCTCCCACCAATGTGAAGACCTAATTATGAAAACTACATTACACAAATTTCATTTTCAGAAGATGGCCCAACACAAGAGTTTGTTTTCCTGAATCAAGTGATCCAATCAGGATTGAATCTGGTCAGTCCTTGGAGGGAAATAACCAAGAAATGCTAATTCTATAGGTTACATTGGGAAGTATTAAAAAACATCCAAAAGACAATGTCATGCTCCTTCTGTATTGTTGCAAGGAAAACTACAGGAGCAAACTCATTACCTCACCAGTTGAACTCTATTCAAAGGAGACTTTACAATAATTATTATTTAAACTTCTTTCAGTTTAAGGATCTCATATGTGCTAACTGGGGAGATATTGGAGCTGCAACTTAAATACAGCTAGAAGATATCAGGATGAGCAAGGCTGTAGGACCCCTTTCTGAAATTCTTGGGTAATACAGATTTGTGTGCTGCCTGGATAAATAACAGAGTTTCTTCAATATGGACATATATATAGAGAGAAAGATAAATATTGTACAGAATAACATTTGTACAAGAAAAAGAGTTCAGCCCAATAATAATAGATAGAAATGTACAAGTCTTTTTACAGATAAGCACTCAGCAGAAAAGTAACCTACTGAACTGGATAACATCTTAAAAGCTTATTAATGCAGTGTTTTCTGAAAGAATAAAGAATTTAATTTTCAAAGCTATGAGGTTATCAAATCACTAGGATAATTTCATAAAGAAATAATTAAAACAACTGCTGAATAGGTATTTATCTTTTTAAAAAATATATACACATTACCTTGGCTTTTACAAACTGGACAATGGGTCCAAGTTCTGAAACTACTTGATTTCCTACATGAATGAAGGGCACTTTTCCTGCAGGCGAAAAGAAGAGTATATTTCAACATTCATCACTGACATAGGATTCAGAATGAACCAGAATGAAAAGACCCAGAGAAACTGAGATTTCAGTTTTGTGCTTGTGTATCTTTGAAAGATGTATGAAAACATAGGTTGATAGCATTTGTTCTAGGCAAAAGTAATTGGTCCTTTTCTGAATACGAATCTCTGTGAATCCCAAATACTACTATCCTTATTTTTTAAAAAAATCAAATAACTTTGACCAATCATCATCATCAAAATTATAGTGAAAGAACAGAGTAAAGCAACAATTAGTAGTTAGGGGCGGGGGAAAAGTAACGGAAAATAAAACAACAGCTTGGTTGTCATTCAGTGATACCCAAGACCTCAGCTCCTCCTAAAAATCTGACCATCTGCATCCAGGGAATTCTGGTAGCACACAAGTGCTTCTTATCCACACAGAAGAGTTACTGAGGTTGGACAGTTTATATCAGGTCACATTTCTTTGTAAAAGCTTCTACACAGTTATGTCTGATTCTCTTGTAAACGAAAGCCTCCAAATGACAAGAATCGTCTTTTGTTTGAGGATTCATAATCGAGAATATAACTACCCTGAGCACCAATTATTAGCAGAAAGGCTACTGCACATGCATACATATGCACAAGTATGTATATTTTGTTTTGGTATGAATCTGCACCATCAATTGGCCCCAAAAATTATCATATTTCTTCCAGAGGTGCAGAAAGATACAATTGTAAAATCAACTAGCTTCCAAACAGTACATTAATAACAAATCAAAGCAGGGTGAAATTTAGCAGGTTCTGACAGGTTCTGGAGAACTGGAAGTGGACATTTTGAATAGTTTGGAGAATTGCCAAATACCACCTCTGGCTGGCGGGTGGGAATGGAGATTTTGCAATATCCTTCCCCTGGAGTCAGGTGGGAATGGAGAGTTTACAGTATCCTTCCCCTGCCACGCCCACCAAGCCATGCCCACAGAACCAGTAGTAAAAAAAAATGAATTTCACCACTGAATCAAAGATTGTTGAAACAAATGTTCCAAATATTAAAGTAAATGCTAAAGTTGCTGGACTTATATATATAATACTGCGTCAGTTTCACAGAAATTGTGTAAAATATACAAGATACAGAGTTTAAGAAAATAATATCCATGAACAGCATTCAGGATAACTTCTGGCAAGAGATGCATTGGTGATCCAGCCAGTCTTTGTATTTTCAAAACTGTCATAAGTCACTTTTTCAGGGCCAAATGGGAGAAAGACGGGTGTCTACTACTTTTTATTCAAAAACTACTAGATATAATCTGATATCCATTACTGATTTTCCTATGAAATGTTAAATTTTCATTTTGAGATACTGAAAACTTCAGACTGAAGCACCTACAGTAACCTAAATTTTATCTTTCTCTATTTCTTCCCATATCCCAATAAAGTCCTGAAAAATTCAAAAGCTTGCACACTTTTTTATGACATTCGACCTACCTATAATAAAACTACATCCTACTATAATTCTAATAAAAATAGTTATCTGTGCTAACTCTGTGCTCAGAACTTAATGGCACCTCATCAGAAATTGAGCAAACAGTGAACTAAGTGGCCTGGTGTTCCTTTGTTGACACTGAAAGCAGTGGTGAAATTCAAAATTTTTATGGGTGTGGCTTGGTGGGCATGGCGTGGCTTGGTGGGCTTTATGGGCGTGGCTTGGTGGGCATGGCAGGGGAGGTGGCATTTGCCGGTTTTCCGAACTACTCAAAATTTCCACTACCGGTTCTCCAAAACCTGTCAGAACCTGCTGGATTTCACCCCTAACTGAAAGGCTATAATCCTAAAACCTCTTGCTATGAAATATAGGTAGTCATGAATTTACAACTACAATTGACCACAAAATTAATGTGTTAAATGAGAACTTGTTAAGTGACTTGCCCCACTATATGACATTTCTCACCACAGTTGTTAAATGAATCACTGCAGTTGATAAGTTAATAACCTGGTTGTTAAGTGCATCTGGTTCCCCACTGACTTTATTTTATTTTGTTTATTTAGTTTGTCAAACATGTACAAGATAACAGGTATAAATATAAACATGGACATGAACAAAGGAAATGAGTACAAATGAATGGGGACAGAAGGACGGTAGGCACATGGATGTGCTTATGCACCCCTTCACGGACCTCTTAGGAATGGGGCGAGGTACACAGAGGACAGTTTAAGGTTGAAGGGTGTGAGGGTTAGAGGATGTAACAACTGAGTCAGATAGAGCATTCCAGAAGGTTGCAAAAAGTATGACCCCGGGACACTGCAACAGCCATTAATATAAACCAGCTGCCAAACTTCTGAATTTTGATCACATGATCATGGGGATGTGAAAAACTGTCATAAGTCGCTTTTTCAGTGCCATTGTAACTTTGAACAATCACTAAATGAACTGTGGTAGGTCAAGAACTACCTGTAATGTCAGTCTCTTCAATGAAGGACTACACAAATAACTGTGAAGGTTAAACACTGTCCAACGAATATTTGGACTAGTCTTGCGTTTACTTTTACTGAGAAAACGGGGGGGGAGAGAGAGCTTGGTCACTGACAGTTACACTGACTCAAAAAAAGAATTGCAAGCAGCCCCTGCACATTGGCATACATTGCAAAAGGAATGCAGGGCCTTTTGAACTTCTACACCTCTCTATGGTCCTATCAATCAAGCTTTTGCTTCTAGGGAACTACTATACTGTATATAGAATGAGCTTTTGGTGTTCCTACAGCAAGAGTCAGCATATCGGTGCTCTCACAAGGTGCGATTAAGTGCTCTCTTATTAACAGATGGAGAAAGGGAGTAGCACCAAGCAAGTGGTTCTCAAATGTGGACTCTCATAAAAAGAGGAAAATGCATTCGTGGTTCTGAATTGTAACCTTGTAGAATTAGGGCCACAATTTCTGTGTTCGCAGAAGCTCCATTTATCCAAGCTCTAATTTATAGGGAAGCATGCATATAATAATGCATGATGAAAAGGCTTTTGCGGTAGGCAGCAGGAAATGCTTTCAACCTGCCAACTCAAAAACTGGGGGGGGGGGGGGAATATTCTCATTAACATTGAATTTTGCTTTATTTAGATATTTCCTTTTACCACAGCTAATGGGGAATAAGAACACACCACATTATTGGCTAATTAGCAGGCTATGTTCATGGAAAGCAATGTACATATTCCCAATAGTTCTCTAGGCCATAAGGGGGCATGCCTAGATGATGAAATTTAGGAGAATAAGTCTTAGTGAATTCCATCCCACAATATTCAATCGAAGCATCTTTTAGCCTGCATGGATTTCACTGTTAACAAGCCCAGCTATGCCCACTGCAGACACATCTTGTTTCCTGCAATGAGGAAAGTTATGTCTGCATGTGAATTTGGAGGTATGCTACCTTATTTACTCTGCAAAGATCTGGGTGACTTCTAGATGGAAGGAAAGTGTTATATTTTTTCATCATCTCTTTGTTGACACTCAGTGGTTGCCTGGATTTTGCAAGCCAGATATGGTAGCCCTACTCTTCATGTACAATGAAGTGTGGGAAACTCCTTTCTGAACATGCCCCCTTCAATAGACAATCAGCATCAAATGTATGACGAACAAAAAAAAATGCTTTCGTCCATAATGAGACCAAATGAGAGATCACAGCAGCAACTCCGTATATTTGCATATAGAATTGCCCCAAATTAGAAGAGGATGTTGAAGAGGACCTGTTTATAAAACCTGAAAGGGGTACATGAGGACATATACAATGATTGGTTGCCTCCATCTGGGCCCTCTCTCTTCAATCATTCTGAGAGCTCAATTCTGTAAAGTAATCTTTGTTAGAGTATTAAAGGAAAAAGCTGCTCAAAGGTAGAATGTAAGAAAGAAGACAGGTCATCTCTTCTCATCTAATGTTAAAACCAGCCTCTTCCATCTACTTCCATCCTGACCGAGGCAGTTCACATTTAACACACACAGAAGTGTTAGCGGTATGTTTACCTTGGCCTTACAACACTACCGTTTAATACAGTTTAATGATGAAAAGGTATTTATTTCTGTTTCTTGCAAGAAAAAAAAATCTGTAGCATAACAAGAAACAAGCTACTGCATTGTGCAGTAACTCCAACTGATCTCCAAGATGAGATACTGTTGCCATAGTTTCCAAGCGAGGTGTAGTGTAAATGATTGGTACACTTACCAGATGGGGACATATATTCTGCATTTGCCCTACAAACCACCTGGACTGGCAGATTGCACATTTGTAAAAAAGCCTGAAAATAAAGAAGAGTAAATTAAAATTTTCCACATTATACAAATACATTTTTTTAAAAATATTTGTAATTTTAAGCCACAAGAAATATTCCTTTTGTTTATAATTATTGTCCAAAACAGATAACTGGGAGAACTATACTTCTAGGTGCTAGCTTCTAACACTGCACTTATCACAAATTCATCACTCTGGACACAACTATAAATGAACAGAGAATTAAGCAATCTGAAATATACAGCATCTCCATTTTCTTGTACTTTACTGTGATAACCTCTCTCTAAAAAAGTAACTGCATCCAAAAAAAAAAAAACTTTACATTCCGTTTTGGCAATAATGATAATTGTAGTTTTAAAATGAATTGATGAAACTTTCTGCTACAATTCCAATTTTTCATGGAGATCAGCCGACAAATTAAAGTATAGCCCACTTCACATTTTTAAAAAGATGCCATTCTTTTGTCCGTCTGTTAACTTTAATCAACTATAAAATTAAAAATAAAATACAATTTTTAAAAATTACACATCATGCATACTGCTTAGAGTGGGGCTGGATAATAATCAACAGCCCCAGGCCTGCCGGAACAGCCAGGTCTTCGTAGCTTTACGAAGGCCGGAAGAGTAGTAAGGGTCCGGATCTCTACGGGGAGATCATTCCATTATACAGACCTGAGTTGACTGAAAAATAAATCTTGGCTCTTCTAATGGACTAGAAACTTAGGAACTTAAACTGTGGGTAAGGATGTCCCTAGAAGACATCTCTGTTTAGAAATTTCTCACTCCTAAAAAAGCAAAAGTCTTAAGGTATTTGAACCCCTAAACAGGTCAGATCTGTAAACAAACAAGAGTGGTTTACTTCCCAAACATAGGCTTTGTGGCTATACCTGAAAATGAAGAACAGTGGGCAGCAATGATAAAAGCATTGCTCCCTAATAAACCCTTTGCTTTGATTTTTCAGGTTCTTCCACCACAACAGAATACACATTCCAGACAAGCAAAATTTCCATAAACCAATTCCCACAAAACAACATGAAGAGGGGAGATTTCCATAAAGTATGAAGAAAGATTCCAAGCTGAGATATTTTGAGTAATAACAAGGCTTCTCTGGAATTGCATATTATTAATCTTATAAATAAATCAAAGCCAGTCCTAGTAGTATTATAATAATTAATATTTAAAATATGGCTGTAGAGAATGTCAATATGCAGACACTGAAGGGGATCTGCATTTTCTTTCATTAAAAAATGACAAGTGGAAAAAAGTGGAAATTATACAACATGAACTAATGCACAAAATATTCCAGTTTTCCTATCAAGCGGTGGCAGATGCTGTAAATTGCACCGTCTGTCTAAAATTATAAATAAAAATGGTCCAATATCATTCTTGGAATGATAGAGTATATGCCTAATGCAGTTATGATAATAGTCACATTTGTAGTTTAACATAAATTAAGAGTTTAATTGTATTTGTGACTACTTTAAACAAAGTAACGTGTTCTTTTGTACCTGCAAATGTAATTTATTGCAAAGCCAGGTTCATTTTCCAGAACAATCAGTTTTATACTACCCTGGAATGCTGCTGTAATGTAATTCCTGCAGCAGAATGTGTGAAGAGTACATTCGCTGGTACCACAGAGGAGGCTTTGAAGATAAATGAAGATGCTATTCATTCAGGAGTAATTTCATCTTAGAACCATATGAAAGATGTTTCACTCAGACACGGTGGATGCCTGGCTTGGGATTTCAGTCTATTTTCAGCTCCGGTGTAATGTTGTTAAATCGATTATGTTGATACTGTATTTCTAATCATGAAGAATTTCAGCTATTATTCTACTTAAAGAATGGATTGTCAGACTGGCATTATACTGTTAGGTCTCTCTCCGGTTTACAACACAATTACAGTTTCAAATCACAAACTGAAATTATAAATTCACACTAAAAGAAATTCAAATCAGATAGTCTGCAGCAGTCTTTTTTTTTAATCATTTAGAGAAAAATGATCCTTTTTCTCACTATAAAGAACTAATGAGCTTCCAATGCATCATGAGTGTTTCTTTCAGGTTTTACTCCAATTGTGTTTATCTTTCTATGTTATGTTTATGCTTGGTGACCAAACTCCATCATCTTTCTTCATATACATACATACTACAACTTGAAGAGCTATATGCAGGGGTGGGTTGCTAATCCCGTTCCAACCGGTTCGGTTGGAACGGGGCTGGCGGCGTCCTGGTGCATGCGTGCAGTTCGCGCATGCGTCTTAGCACCTGCGCGATGCTCCAGCTGCTTGCGGAGACTCGCGCAGGCGCTGTATGTGCCATCCAGCTGCTTGCGGAGACTCGCACAGGCTCTGTATGTGCCATGCACCTGCGTGAAAGCGCAGAAGCCTTCAAAGACCGGTAAGGAGCGTGGGTGTGCAGGTGGGCCCTTCGCCGTTCCCGGAAGTTACTTACTTCCGGGTTCGCCGACCAACCGGTTCGCGGGGACCGCCGCGAACCGGTTGAAACCCACCCCTGGCTATATGGGATATATTATCACTTACTTTAATTACTATATTTACATCACCAAACCATGAGGGAACACTGTCTGCTGCTCCCTATTCAATTTTAACAAGGGTACAGGTTCAGACATCCCAGGAATGCGTGATATCATACTACACTTACTGCTAATTAAATACATTTCAATATATTGACTTAAATTTAATTTGGTCTAGTCCATGCTAATGCCTTTACAGTGCTGGCATATCATACAAAGGATGTTACATCATTTAACTCCCCAAAACGTTTAGCAACCTTCCATTAAAACACTAAGTTTACAAAGCTACTGACATTGTTACTTTCTGTGTACATTATATTATTTTTCCATTCTTTCCAAAGATGAAGCAGTGAAACCTCTTTCTGGATATTTGTTTCACTGAAAGCTGGAAAGCAACTGAGATGAAGTAAGTAAGTAATTAAGTGTGTGTGTGTGTGTGTGTGTGTGTGTGTGTACGTACACACACATACACACACAAACACATACACACGGCACAAAATAATTTATCTAAAGGGGAGAAAATAATTTCTGCCCGAATAGTGATCTGAGTCAGATTCATAATAAAGCAATCAGCACGTCTTTATAATCTCTACAATCCTGAGAATATTTATCACAAAAAATTACCATTCCAGTCCCAAAAAATAGGAAATAGAATATATCAAACAACAAATCCTAAAATTCCAAGTGTTTGAAACCTATACCTGCATATCCTGACTAGAAAAATATTAGGAATGATTTTACAGGATTCTCCTCTCCCCCCCTTTTATTTCTCGGCAGGAAGACATTAAAAAAAAAGGAAGGATAAAGTATTAACAGTCTTCTTAAAAAAACGGAGTGAAGAAAGAACCTACAGAGAAAAACAGTAACCACAGACGTTGACCATCTCACTGACTCACTTGGTCTTCTTTCTGGATAGGTTCAGAGAGAATTTAATGTATCAGATTTTTATCTCATTGCTCCTGTCTTAAGTTTCTTCAATTTTATTTCTGCAACAATTTGTAAATTCTCTATTAAAAACCACATCTCAGAATATACACATTGTTTCCCCCAAAAAACCTTTGGTGTTTCATACCATATACGTCACAGATAAACCTATCTGAGGATAAACTGACCCTCAAAACTGCAACCAAAATACATCTACCATGAACTACCCAACTGTCATATTTAAAATGGAATCTGTTTTAGAAAACAAACTTTCTTGATAGAAAATATAAAAACAAATGAAGTCCTTCAGAATTTGCTGGAAAACCATACAAAAATTATCAAAATATTTTTTAAAAAATCCCCATCTTCATCATCTGCTTATTCAAAAAGATTTTCAGATTCTTCCCTTGTAATACAGCATCATCTCTATCATCCTCACCTTAATCTGCTCTGCCACCTACATACATTGCATCATCTTCTGTTCCATCCAGGGCATTGTCGATACCATACTTGAAACATGAACAGTGAACCATATTCAAAGAAATATTTTCCATCCATTTTGCTATCAGCTCTATATTTGGTTTTTTTAAATGTCTCTCTTCCTTTAACTTGGCCATGCCAAATATTGTCTGCAACATGTACTCTAACATGTCCCAGATGAGAAGGGGTGGTTTCTTTTTGAAAACAGGACCAAGCCATTTTTTCCAAACCTTCTCAAGCCACAGGTCTTATACCATTCTTGTCCATGCAACGTTTTCCATAGGGGCACACTATATATATATCCCTCTCACATAGAGGGAGGGAGGGAGGGAGGGAGGGAGGGAGGGAGGGAGGGAGGGAGGGAGGGAGAGAGAGAGAGAGAGAGAGAGAGAGAGAGAGAGAGAGAGAGAGAGAGAGAGAGAGAGAGAGAGAGAGATTGAGATTTTGCTTGCCTTCTTTGGGAGCTTTTTTCACTTAAAAATAATATCTGGATAGCTCTTAGTTCCACTTGTTAAACATGAAAGAATCACAGTAAAATTATTCTTTTAATTTCCCAATGACCGAACAAAAATTGTTTTTTACCAATACTTGTCAACTGTAATTGAACTGCCATGAATTTTGACCATATTTCTAATGTCACCAAGTTATCACCTATGATGCTTAAAAGTTGTTCAAGATTTTTTTTTCAAAGAAAACAATCTTCTCTTCAAGAATTCCGGGTAGCCCTTGAGAAACTTTATTTCATCATCTTAAGCAAAGTCTGCATCTAATCATGAATTTGGAACACCAGCCAACAGAAAAACAGAAATCTACCAGGCCCTCAGCCTCATATTTTTCAGACTTCGCCATCTTAAGTGTTCCCAGACCAACATTGGTCCAGGTAGCAAGTGTGCAAGACCAAAGACACTCCCCATTGGTATGCCTTCTTCCAATTTGATTTATCTTCTCAACTAGCTTTCATCTAGGACATCTTCAAGGCAGCTTTAGAAACCTGTATTATATTTAATTATTAGAAGATTAGATGTCATCATTCATGTAACGTGCCTTCACACTTGTAAAGAAAGAAGACTACACTGAACCAAAATCAAATGACATAAAAATGTAGTGTCCTCTAATATAAAGTGAAAAATTCAAAATGCTTCTTCTTTCAGTGAAAAAAATTATTTAAGAGTCAACTCATTAAATTATATTCTGTCTCAAAGAAACTCAGGAGAAAGAAGGGACGCTGTTAATTTACAGAAGAGCATTCTAAGAATAAGGATAGAGCCTAAATTTTGTTAGTATGAATTTTCAAAACTCTCTCCTTCAACCTACCTAAAAAGGTACAATTATATCCAATACTCTCTTTCTGCCAATCAGTAACATATGGCAGAAAAGTTTTTTTCCCACCTGCATCTCTGTATAACCATAAATCTCCTCTAGAGAGCTGAATATCTCTGAATGGGGGGGGGGGGGCACAGAAGGGACTAAAGGAGAAATAATTTACAAGTACAACTTCACTTCAAATCCATTAACACTGCAATCCCATACAGCTCTAACTGAAAGAAAGCTTTCAGGTTAGCACATAAAGGATTGTAACTAATTATCAGTGTGGGAAATGCTGCTTTAATCCACTTACATTAGACAATTAAAGAAATAATACGTATTCTTTGGCAATGTGATTCTTACTCTACTGGGCCTGTCTATATTTGTTATTGACAGAAAGCCAATAGTTGCAGAAAAGCACAGAATAGGTTGAAATGTTCATTTTTGTGATATAAATAGAAGGAAGTAAATTGAGTATACAATATAGGTTAACAGAAGGCATCTATATCATGGATAGTACAGATTTCCAAGGCTAATGTTGTAAATGTTCTAAAACACAATATGCAATAACACTATCTTATTCAGTTTCAGCCTTAATGAAGGTCAGATTATTATCGGTGCTCTGAACTTACAATACAAAAAGAAAGAACCATTGCTGGCAAGAACTTTAAATAATGCTTTGATTATATGCTATCAGGCCAGCATCAATTCTTAGCAATCACATAGATAGGCCTTCTCCATCAGTCCCAATCTGGCCCTTCAGATCTCCCTAATGACCCTTCAGTACAATTATACCTCTGCAATCAAATCCACCCATTTTGCTACTGACTGTCCTCTTTTTTCCCCATTCCCTCTGCGTTTTCCAGCACTATAGAATTCTCTAGACAACTAGATCTTCTTCACATAATGGCAATATGATAATTTGAACCTAGTCATTTGTGAATTGGGTATGAGCTCTGAACTGATTTGTTTTAAGATTCATTTGTTTGTCTTCTTTGGGTATCCATGATATTTGCAAGAGCTTTCTCCAATAATCAAAGTTCAAAAGCATCGTTACTGCTTCTCTCCTGCTTCTACAAAGTCCCGACTTTGCTTCCACAAGGTATCACAAGCAAAGTCATTGCCTACACAATTTTAAACTTCATGGGTCTTAATACATCCCAACATCGTTTCCAGGGAGTTTACTGATAGTCTGCCAAACACTAGTCTGCAACTTATTTCGTGACTGCCAATTCCTCTACTGTTAATAGTCAATTACAAAATACAGAAGCTATCCACCCTTTCAATATCTTGTCAGTTCTAAGGTTTGTGCTGCAGCTGACATTAATTTGATCTTCTCTGCATTGAATTATAGAGATTTTTTTCATTGTGCCCTTTGACTTTCATTGCTAGAGCTCACAGATCATTTGCATTTTCAGCTATCAGAACAGTGTCAACAGTTCTGTTTCTTTCTCCAGTTTTAAAATCACACCAATCTTTTTTTCCCATCTAGCTTCCTTCAATATATATTCAGCACATATACTTGAACAAATGAATGAGAGCATACAGTCTTGTCTTATTGGTTTGTTGATCTGGAATCAGTCTTTTAACCAAGTTCTTTCCTATGTGTATGTTTTGCATGTGGACAATGAGATGTTTTGGGATTTCCATTTTCCTGAGAACATTCCACAGACTAATATAGTCTATACAATGAAGATCTTTTTATAATAAATGAAATACTGTCCATGATAATTTACTTCTGGTATTTTTTTCATTTTGTCAATTATAAAGCATGCATCAGCAATAATGTTTCTTGTTTCACAGCTTTCCCGAACCCAGCTTGAACAGCAGCATTTCCCTTTTCATATAAGCCTCTGCAATATTTTCCCAACAAATGTGTGAAATTAAAGCTATCATACAACAGCTTGCATGCCAGTTAAGTCTCCTTTCTTTGGCATTGGTATGTAAACTTAACTCTTCCAATCTGTTGGCCATTGCGTCATTCTCTAGATTTGTTGGAGTAAAGGTTAGAACCTTTACTGGTTCTTCTATTAATCACCATAATTCTATAGCTCTTCCATTAATTCATGCAGCCTTCCAACTTGGTTATGACCGGTGCTGATTTAACCACAATGCTTACAATATAATTGTAAAACATTACAATATAGAAATTGAAACAGAATTCAGAGCATAGAAGACAGTAACTTTAAATACTTTAAGAGAACAATTAACATAAAAGATTTGTAAGCAGTTACCAGGCACAATTTGAAATGGAAGAAAGGCTCTCTCAATTCTACCCCACCCCCCAGCCACCACCACTGCCGCCCATTTTATGATCAGGCTGGGCTTCAACAATTTCAGCAACAGGTTCTCTGCCCAGTTGCTGGGTGGGCATGGCCATCATGGGCATGGCCATTATGGGCTTGCCTAGTCGGTCTCCTGCACCATGGCGGGAGGAGCATTTTTGTCTTCCCCAGGCTCCAGAGGCTTTCCTCAAGCCTCTGGGAGGATGAAAACTGCCTCCCCTGGGCTCCGGAGGCCTTCCAGGAGGCCTATTTTTTCCTTCTCCAAGCCTCCATGCAGGCACTTACCTCACATTCAAAACGTGTTGAGGGAGACTCCTGAGAGGGAAGGAGCCAGCCAGGGGAGGTTCTCCAAACCAGTCATAATGTTAGTTAGGGGTTCTCCCAAACCTGGGCAAACCTGTAGCAGCCCATCCCTGGTTATGATGGATTCCCCAATGGCTGTGGGACTCAGTGGATGCTGACATTACAATAGGTGCAGGTTTTCAATGTTCCTGAGAATTACAAGCCATAAAAGGTTGTAAATGTCTAAACCACCATCTTGGGCTTGGAAATAAACTGGTGAAAGTCTCCCCAATTTGCAGAAAGTTCCCGTTATATATCTCAATCAGAAACGTGTTGGCCACATTTTTATCCAATTACTGTTGCTAAATCATCTTTAAATAATTAAATGGTTTCAACCATATAAACAAAATAGTGTACTGTGAAAACAAAATCTTTACAAAGCAGAGAACCACTATCAAAATTACAAAAAAACAAGGAATTCATAATCATAACACAACCTAAGTATTATTAAGTACTGTTTAATAATAGTTACTGCAGTAACTGTACAAGTAGGCATAACTTCTATATTTCTTATTACAGATTATTCTAAACTGATAACATCACCTTACATCAAAGAAAATTGTTCCATAAAGTTTAAAATCAGATATCTTTTGAAGTCATATTTATATAGTCATGGCCACTATCTGCTGTCACGCAAAGAATATTGAAAAAAGATGATTTTAATATATTATGGTTAATTTATCATTTAAGTGACATGTGTAAAACAGAATTGAAATACACAAAATTCTCCTCTGAAAGGAACTTTGATTTTAACTATTTGTCATAATGATGATTATAGGTTTCTTGGTAGAAATGCAGGAATATCATTTCAAATATATTAGTACTATCAGTTATTTACCAAGAATTTTTAAAAATCCATTTTATAACAAAATACACACGGGGTCATTTCTACTTCTTCTCACCTGCTCTAGGATATCCCCATTTACCCCTTTCCTACCATCTACTGAGAAGTTGTCCCCCCAAAATCAGGAATTTCTAGGGATTGTCTCTCAGAAATGTGGGACTATCAAGATAGGAAACCGAATTATTATTGTTCATTACAATGAGATGCAGTGGTTAGAGTGCAGTACTGCAGGCTACTTCGGGAGACTGCCAGCTGCCTGCAGTTTGGCAGATCGAATCTCACCGGCTCAAGGTTGACTCAGCCTTCCATTCTTTCAAGGTGGGTAAAATGAGGACCCAAATTGTTGGTAACAATAGGCTGACTCTGTAAACCACTTAGAGAGGGCTATAAAAGCACTCTAAAGTGGTATATAAGTCTAAGTGCTATTACTATTGGTATTACATAATACTTTCTTCAGATGCAGAAAGAACATCATTTCTAATGATGGTGCAACATCATGGATTGCAAGCATTATTTAAATCAGTGATGTGTGTATTATTTATAGTGCAATCTGTTACAATCTTGTACTCAAAATGAGCCCCATTGTATCCAAACTAGCTTCTGAATAGGATTAGAGTGCTACAGTTACAACATTATCTTTTATAAATATTCTTTTGGACTTTTCAGTTTTCATTAACCACTAGACCAAACTTATCGCCATGACCCACAGAGATCACCATCATATTCCCACAGTGTGACTTCAAGCCAGCTTCTAACAAGCAAAGTCAATGGGGAAGCCAGCAGGAAGTTGCAGTCATGTGACATTGTACTCAACGACCCATTGTGACTCACTTAAGTTTAAGTTTAAGTTTTATTTTATTTATATGCCGCCCTATTCCCTAAAAGGGACTCAGGGCGGCGAACAACTTAAACGGGAAGGGGAAACATACAAGTACAAAATAAACATATTAAAATGACCAACAATCACACCTGTCGAGAGGGGAGGGGAACTCATCAACCCCAGGCCTGCCAACACAGCCAGGTTTTAACGGCTTTTTGGAAAGCAGGGAGAGAGGTGAGGGTCCGAATCTCCGCGGGGAGTTCATTCCAAAGGGCCGGAGCTGCAACAGAGAAGGCCCTCCCCCGGGTCGTAGCCAGATGGCATTGGCTGGTGGATGGAACCCGGAGGAGGCCGGCCCTGTGCGATCTAATGGGTCTTTGGGAGGTAATTGGCAGCAGGCGGTCTCTCAAGTACCCAGGTCCAATACCATGAAGGGCTTTATAAGTAATAACTAGCACCTTGAAGCGTATCCGGAGACCGATTGGAAGCCAGTGCAGCTCGCGGAGGATAGGTGTAACGTGGGTGTATCGAGGTACACCCACAATCGCTCACGCGGCCGCGTTCTGGACCAGTTGAAGTCTCCGAATACTCTTCAAGGGCTGCCCCATGTAGAGCACTTAACAAATGCAGCCAGAACTGACTAATTGATTTTGTTAAGTCAGGGAGTCACAATATTTTATTTTTTTACTTTCAACTGTGTCACTTAGGAATGGAGTTGCTGGTCCTAAATACTGTCTGTGTCTTCAAACAAGTATGAGTTGCCACATACTTTATTTATTCACAAGAAAATGACATCGACCATTCTTTATTCCGTAGTCCTTAGAACAGGCAATTTGTTTTTGATGCATGACTTCACATATTCTTGTAAATAATGCAATATTGGCATTATTATTGGTACCCCTTAAAAGGTAGAACACAATATTGGATTTTAATCTCTCAAGCAAACTACTTTCTTTAATTAGCATGATTTTGAATTTCTTAATTTGAATTTCTTAATACCCATTATCTGAATATAAATGCAAAGCATTGCACGTTGAGGGGAAAAAAAGATCCTAACCTCCCATATATGAATACTGATCAAAAAAACAGATGTTGCATTGGTGAATAATCTACTCAATGCAATAAGAAAGGTAAACATGATAAAGGAATTTAAGAAAGGAATGAGAAACTGAATTGCAAAAATGCTCTTCTGCAAACATTGTTATATTTGCATACAACATATATGTACATTTTTGGTCACAACATCACAAATAGGATATAGAAAAGGGCAGAGAAAGAACAATGAAAATGATAAAAGACAAACAGTACTCTGTATGAAAGAATTACCGTATTTTTCGGAGTATAAGACGCACCCTTTTCCCTCAAAAAAGAGGGTGAAAATCTGGGTGCATCTTATACCCTGAATAAAGCATTTTTGGCTGACTGAAACCCCGTCTCCTTTGCAAAAATGGATGTGCAGAGGGTTTGGGAGGCTTGCAAAGTGCTCCTGAGGGCTGGGGAGCGCAAAAATGAACAAAATTGGGCCATTTTTGCTTGTTCCCCCCCCCCAACCCCCAGGACCACTCTAAGAGCCTCCCAAAGCTCTGCATCCCCCCTTTTTTTTTTTGCAAAAAACAAGGCATGCAGAGGGTTTGGGAGGCCTGCATAGTGCAGAAACGTTTTTTAAAAAATTTATCTCTTCAAAATCATGATGCGTCTTATACTCCGGTGCGTCTTATAGTCTGAAAAATACGGTATATATGTAGCTTTTTGTGTGTTATATTTTAAATGTAAGTAGAAAAAGGAAAAGTTGATAGAAATTTAGAAAGTTATGCAAAATATATATAAAACATTTATTGGAAGTTTTTCTTTCTTCTTAAAATACTAAACCACGGGTATGATACAGGGAGACAAAAAGAAGCCCAAATTCACAAATACAAGGAGACATTTCCCCTGGTTTTATTTAAATGATTTCCACTTTAAGATCAGTTTCTAAATAAATGATGGCAGCCAAATTTGCTACTATTTGAGTACTGTGATTAGAAACTAACCCTTCTTTTGAGGTAGTTTCTAATCATGGTACTCAACTGGTTGCAAATGAAAATAAGAGGAAATCTTTCTACTGTTACTGATCCAATAAAGCTGTATGGTGAAAGATTCGGGAGGTTAAAAGTTCTACATACATACTTCTACACACAGCATGTAAGCAATTCTCTGAAAAATGTTACGAAATATAGTAATGCCCATCAACTCCAACAGCTTTAAACTTCATAGAAAATAAAGCTAAGGACAACTATTAGACTAGATGATTCTATATGAGTGTCAAGACAGACAATCTTCTAAAACATTAACAAAGCCAGTAGGAAGGCTTCTGGTTTGACATCTGATTACATTATGTTACACTACAGTTATGGAAGCAAATTTGGAACAGACTCTAATTCCAGAGAAATCTAAAATTATTCAAAAAAAGTATGACACATATTTTTGATGTATGCATGATTTTTTTCAAGGTACACTATAAATCTAAAGAAAGATACCATGGCTTGATAAATCAACTGAATCAAATAATTAAAGTAACATATCCTTTAATGCATCTTTTAAACCAACAATGTATCCTTTCTCAGGCTTAGATAGAAAGTTGTTTATGCTTTAATGAACATGAGAGAGGAGCTGCCCTCACATAAAGTCCAAAGCAATTCTGAATCTTTTTCGAAGATTCAGAATCTTTGTGCCAGGCCTACTCTTTTCACATTCTGGCAGATGCAATACATCAGGCATAATATAGCACTGGACTATCTTGCATCTCGTACCTAGTCTAAAACCAATATATATTATTGTGCATTATTAAAATTTGAAAGAAATTGACAAGACTAAGGGGTAGAAATGATCTTGAAAAAATGTTTTATATTTCTATTACCTTACTGGAAGATAACATACCAGAGCCAATCTGGAACAGACATACTGGTGTCTATCAAACAGGAACTGAGAGCAACAAAGAGGTGCAAAATTTAATTCATATCAACAAAGCATGGGTTAATAAAGCTGTTGGAGGATGGGGACCATTTCTTCCAGGTAATATTAGCAACCACAAAATAAGAAAACGATTATAGTTACCTGAACAGCAAGACAGGCGGCATTATCAGAAAGCAAAATCTGTTCCTCTATAAAATAAAATGCAGTATAATTATTTAAAATAATGGTTCTTTCCTCTGCCGATAATTGCACATCATTATGAGTACAAAAATAAATGGTATACAAACACACAGAGGCAAACTGTTTTAACACAAATCACACGCCCCATTACATTAATGCCACTTTACAAAACCTGAGGCCAGAAGTCCCATAAACATTTCTCCTGATGTGTCCTATAATTTGTCCTATTGCCCCAACAGTTAAAGAATCCCTAACAAAAGATATGTCCTAAGGTTTTCTGTTTCATTATAGGCAAAAAAATTTTTAATAATCACTCATTTCCTAATAGAAATAAAACCCACAACTTCATAATTCTTCTTGCTAAAAAGTAAAAGCATTCATAAACCTATGAAAAAAACCCAGCTTGCAGTTAATATTGCAGACTTTGTCTAGGTCTGTCACACAAAAGAAAGATGACAAGTACACAGCAATAAAAATTCCATGCTTAGAAGACTAAGGCTGCTACCTATTAGTCTTCATTACTTTGCAGTCTTCTGACAACTGTAGCAGGCTGCTGAGCCCCAAATGGGGGCCATAATGTGATCTGATGATATATGAAGAGCTGCTAAAGGGAGCCTGAACCATCCTAGCCTATACATTTTAACAGTTCCTTTTTATCGAGAGCCCACTTTACCACAAGACTTCAAAAATCTGCTGCCTCAGCTATTGGTGCAGTAAATCTGCCAACTGGGCCTGCAAACCACATCATTTTACACTGCCTACAGCAGCCAATATAATGAGTCAATAATAAACCAAGGACCTTATAGGCCATGAATAGCAGGTTTATATTGGCAAATACAAGTTTACACAATCCTCTGACCAGATAAGCATCATAAAGGATTCCCTTTTCAACAAGGCCTCTCCTGCCCTTCACCCCCACCAGGGCTCACTTTAATTATAAGGATGCATATTTAATGAATAAAAGTTAGCTAACTGAGAAAATAAAATACACACCTTTCAATGGCTGATAGAGCACAGCATTCTGAGGCCAAGGTTCAGCAGCTATAGGAAGGGATTAAAAAAAAACACCACAATTTATAAGGTAAGCATTTGTTATTGCTTTTATACCAGATTTTCTCTCAATTTAGATTGATAAGGCAGATTCCTCTGCTTAATAGCTTTACCCTAATTTATTATTTTTTTAAGAAAGATAAAAACAGGAAGTAACATTTAAGGTTAGAAAATGAAGATTTTTTTTTTAAAGCCAAAAGTATCAAGAGAAAAAATAAAGAAAAAAATAAAAATGACTTCTGGTTTTTCTTTCACAATCATGAGTGTAAATTTAAACTGACCTCTTACTCTATTCCAACAGATCTACCATCTGTTATTTTCTAATCATGAAACCGATATATTACAATTTAATTTCTTTCAAAGTCAAACAGGGTTTCCCATTGGCATTAATGAAAACCAGTGTGTTTTCTCTAATTAAAGCTATTTTGCCACCTCAGCAAGCTCCATCATATTCAACATCCCTCTTCCAAATCTTTCCATCTTTGTACATATAAAAGTCTTGCTGCTGTTATCGTATAGAAAAACAAAGTTCTATGAGTTTTTCCCCAACTTACTGTCAATCAATCCCCAAAGAAAAAAGTCTGGCTTCACTTGCATATTAATCTTTAAAATCCACAAAATTAATGTCTGTATTTGAATCATTTTTTTTAGCTTTTACATGTCTACTAAGCAAGATTAAAAAATCCCCTCTTGTTCACATTTCCAGTATAAATTTGAAGCATGTTTACATTTTAGGCAATTTTTTCCAATGGAAAATACCAACAAAACTTGAAGTTGATGTCAACGAATAGATTCCTTTCCCACAGTACATAAAACAGCTTTGGAAGAGACACTTTTCTCAGGAAACTAACACAAAGGGAAAGGATAATTTCTCTCTTCAAATGGCTGCAATGCTTATAATTATTACAGGCACGTGCAATTTCTTTTTGCAAAAAAAAAAAAAACAGCAGCTTAAATGCAAACTTTGGCTCTAAGTTTAAATCTGAATTAGTAAATAAAGATGTTGCAATGTTTTTTTGGATAGAGTGAATTATACAAATAACTGGAGGCGAGAGCTTCAAAGATAAGGTGCTGCCAAAGAAAATAGATGGAGGTATGAGACAATAGATGCAATCTTTACGCTAACCAAGAGATTTGAATCAAAAAAACCTGCAGAGCTCTAGAATGAGCATAAAAGATACAAGGAAGTTAAATCAGGAGCAATAAAGCAAAAATATTTAGAAGAAATACTATTTAAATGAACAAGCAGAAAAAGAGGCTGATCAAACAATGGGAAAAGAGAAGGAAAAAAAGAAAGAGGCTGCTATGTAGAGGCAAGAATGGAAACTGCAAGAATAAATAATATATGTATCAGTTTTTAGATTGCATATTTCCCCAGTCCAACCTAGTGTCCTCAATGTTTGATTACAATTCACACTATTATAAACTAAGAATGATGGAGTTGTTGTTGAATACATATGGAGAGTCATTGAGACAAGCACTGGCACACCTAAGTTTAAATTTTTTTTAAAAAAAAGCTAATACATATTTCAGTAAATAAAAATATATAATATGTATATTAATGTGAATATCATTTTGAAAGAGTGACTCAAAAATAAGCAATGAAAATTGTATAAGAATAACATTCCAATTTTCATATCTCTGCTAAGGGTAACAAATTCCCTACAAATGTTAAAGCAACACTATCCCTTTTCAAAAAGGGATATTTTTCTTTGCCAAAAAAACCCAAAACCAATCACTAAGGAGATAGATGGAAAGAAAAACCTAATATAGCAATTGAGAGCCAGTCAACAAGCCTGCTTGTTAAAAATCCCAGAAACTGCCATATATCTTAGCTGCCACACTCCTGCTCTAAAATTTCTCTAACTGTAAGGAGCATTTTACCATGATAAAGCTTTTCTATGCTGCACATTTGTGACATCTGTAATGTGTAATTTGCGGAATAGTCTATGACCATGATGGTGAACCTATGGCACGCAGAATCCTTTTTGCGAGCATACAAGCTGTCACCTAGCTCAGCTCCACCGTGCATGCATGCACACCTCCTGCTGGCCAGCTGATTTTTGGGTCTTTGCTGCATATGCACGGGGAGGGGGACACACATATGTGGGTCATGCATGGATCCACAGGGGAACGGGTGGTGCACGTGTGGGAGTTGCACACACATGCATGGAGTCAGGGCGCATGTAGGGGGTCACGTGTGCATGTATGGGGCGGTGAGGGGAGTGCAGGGGGGAACATGCACAGGGGCAAGGCACGTGGGGGTGCACATTGCCTTATGGGTGTGTGCATGCACTTTCGGCACGTAACGACAAAAAGGTTAGCCATCACTGGTCTATGGTGTGTGAAAGAAAAGGGGTGGGAAAGTAATACTTAATATTATCTAAAGAATGGTGGAGGTGAAAGGATTTTTGTAGGATCCATTCTGCAATTTATACAGACAAGGAAAAATTCAGAAAGCTAGGATGCTTATGTAAGCAAACAGGTAGCAACCATTTTATTTATTTATCAATTTAAATTCCACCACAAGAGAAAGCTATTAGGGTTATATGGTCTATAACCAAAGGTTGCTGGGAAGGGAGATGAAGATACTTTTAACAAAAAAAAGAGCCCTCTTTACAAACCATTGCAAGCAACATATTGTTTTTACTCTCTATCGACCTTCTTATGCTGGCCCTTTCCAGATCTACAGAACTTTTGACAGTTCCCATCATCTCCAGCAATCCAATCCCAAACATCTAGAAAATATCAAGATAGAGAATATTGCTATCTGCAAATTTAAAGAGGAAACATGGGAACCAAGATTTTCCTGATGAGAATATGACTCTGATTTATTATTCAAAGTATGACTACACAGAGTTGAACGTGGTATCAGTAGTTCTGACATGCCAACACTGCCGGGCACAATGTTCTTGCAGTTTGGCATGACAATGTTGACTCGTCCATAGAAAGAAAATGTGCATAAAGATAAATCAAAATACCATTCAGCATACACTAGTCACAGATAGGAGAGATATACAATTATTGTAGTTGATAAAATGTAAATGATTTGCTAAACCTATTTACCACAGCTGGTGCTTTTTGCAACGATTCCATCAGTAAAAATTAAGAATGCTGATTCTCTGCATGACCTTGGAACCACAGTAACAAAAATGCTTGACAGCTTTGTAATTGTATGCCACTTTACCAGTGAACTAAAATTATTTTTGCGCAGGAGCTAGATGGGGCTGTAAGATATGTAAATGATATGTTGCTGTTGTTCTGTCATTTCCAATTCTTTGTGACTTATTCAATGTCATGTCATTTGGATATTTCAGGATCAGGATATCACTGGAGCCCAGTTTGGATTTTTCACCTTGTTCTGATTGTGTTTATTTTTTAAATGTTTTTACTTTGCAACTTTTATTGCAAACTGTTATATGTATGTTTATGTTTTTATGCTTGTTCATTGATCAATGTTATTCAATTAAGATGGACAGTCATATGAACGTGAATAGTAAATCCCTATTAATGTTCTGAGTTCTCATAAGCTCAAACCTGGATCATCAGTGATAGCACCTAACCACCTATCTGCTTGTTGATTGCCTTTGATCCTTTCAAACATCAATCCTCTCCAATGACTCTTGCCTCTGTATTGCATGTCCAAAATATTTAAGCTTCAGCTTTGTTATTGGTGATTCCTATGAATAGGCTATATTTACTTCATACAGTACTGAATTATTTTTCTGGCAACCCAAAGTATTCTCAAGAATTTTCTCTAGGACCACAATTAAATTCCGCTGGGCCAGATTTCATTACCATATATTGTAAGTGGAAAACCACAGCTTTCAAAATACATACTTTTGTTGCATGTGTGATTTCTCCATACTAACGTTTTGTCTAGAAAGTCTAAAGTACACAGAGAAGCTAGCTATATCCAAGTGTCATAATGGAATACTTTTTTCATTATATTAATATTAATCTGTTCATGCAGCGTAGACCAAGAGTCCCCAATCCCCAGAACCGGGCTGCCACACAGGTGGAGATGATGGGCAAGTGAGTGAAACTGAAACCATCTCTCTGATCTGTGGAAATATTGTCTTCCACAAAACCGATCCCTGGTGCCAAATAAGTTGGAAACCACTGACAGACATTTCCACTGAATGATATACAAGGTGATCAAAAAAAAAAATACAGAAGACTCAAATCAAGGCAAGTATGACACGTTTATATGATCTACTATTTAAGATAAAGTGAGCTAATATTAAGGTGCACTAAAACCTCAACATCTTCATGCAAGTCTAGAAACCTAAAATGTTATTGCTAATTCCTATGGACCAACATAGGATTGGTCCATGCTCCTGAATAAAACTTAGGTTGGGAAAGATTGGTGCAGACTATACAGTAGTAAATGGGCAATAGTCTGAGGCAATATAATGTAGTTGCCCATAGTCCTAAAATAAAAGTTATGGTTTTAGAAATCTTTTATGAACAGTTTTGGATGTCTGAAAATGAAGATTCATCAAGAGAAATATCAATGAACTGCATTAATTTTTGTACTGCTCTAGCCAGAAAATTCACCAGCACAGAAAAAGAATTATTCATATATTTCTGAATAAAATTGTAACTTCAAATCAGTAAAACTAAAAGAATGAGGCTTCTCAACAAGAGAGCAGAAAAATAAACACATTTTTTAATGTACAGCATGTTTCTTGCCTTGAGAACAATAGGTGAAGGCATAATTTGTAGAATAATAGGCACTAATATTACACACTGCTTTAGCCCTGTCATATTTCCAATCCATCAAGTTGATTAATGTTTAAGTCTCCTTCAAGTCAACCTCGATTCCTACTGACTTCATGGACACATCCAAATAGTTTTCTTACATTCTTCAATAATGTTTTTGTTGACTTTCCAGATTATTATATAGCCATGGAATTTTCTGGTGATTTTTCCATAGGCCTTATCAAGCCCAATTTGACTTAGCTTCCAAGCCCAGATAAAATCACACAACAAAGATATAATTTGTTCAATAATGAAATCAAGCCAATGATTGAATCCCTGCCCTGGAAGCGTGGCACGACAAAACCGCGGTCCACTAAAGCGCGCCCGATTAAAGCGCGTACCTGACGTCATCAGCAGTGCGACAAATACGACCGCGGAGAAAAAAGGGCGCTTTAAAAGCGCTTTTAAAGCAAGCCGATTCACGTTAAGGTAAGGGTTAGGTTTAGGGTTAGGGTTAGGTTAAGGGTTAGGGTTAGGGTTAGGGTTAGGTTAAGTGTTAGGGTTAGGTTTAGGGTTAAGGGTTAGCGTTAGGTTTAGCGTTAGGTTAAGGGTTAGGTTTAGGGTTAGGTTTAGCGTTAGGTTAAGGGTTAGGTTTAGGTTTAGGTTTCGGGGGGTTAGGTTTAGGTTTACGCGTTAATTTTAGCTTTACCGCTCACAGCGTGCTTTTTTCGTCGCGCTGTGATGACGTCAGGTACGCGGTTTCGTCGAGCGCGCTTTAGTCAACCGCGGTTTTGTGGTGGAACCCCCTGGAAGTACCCCATCTAAGAATATACAAAAGTATCTTAGTATACTATCCATTTAGCTCTCTTATTCATGTCTTTGCAAAAACATTCTCTTTCCTTCAGCTACAATATGGTGAGAGACAAGTATTGGTCATCTTCTTAAAACATTAAGAGTGGTTTCCTAGTATATCTTCAAAGTCCAGATCATTTACCTGTAGCTAACCTAATAAAAGATATTGTTGGCTCACTTGGCTACTGCCCATTAAAGAACATTAGCCTGTCATCCTACCTACCCCAATGAAACATCTTACATCAAGCCACAGAACAGACAGATAGAATATAGCCCTCAGGCGGTATAATAAATAGTGCCAGCTTGAATTGTTTAAAAAAAATGCAACTTGATGTGATAAAATATGAATCTACCCTAAACTGTCTTTAGCTATCCCAAAATCTGGTCAATCATATTTTTCCAACTGTTACTCGTTCTTTGAAATATCCTTAAAAATCATTACTGCAGGAGCAACCAAAACACTTCTCTGTATCAATTCCCACAACCAGTCAATGCCATTATTAAGGATGATGAATACCTCACAGAACAATTCAAGAGTCTGTCTTCTTTTCATCTCTATAATTTTCTCAATTAAGAAAATGTTATCCGATTTTAAAAGCAAATCAACACATAGGCTGAGCATTGCATAAATCAAGTAAATATATCAAGAGTATAGTAAATAGTAAATATAAGTAAATTGGGTTATTACTTATATAATATATAAGTGAATTAATTTCCTCCCAGTCTTTTGATATAGATAATAAACTGCAATACAAAGTTCAAACAAGCCAAGAAATAGATAAGCAACCCTTATTCTGTACCTGGCCCCTTCCTCAATCTACTAATCACACTACAATTGCCATAGAAATTGGGTGTTGGTTGATATGCTCATTCTCTGTTGAAGTGGAGACAGCAGCCAGACTGGGTTTGCTCCGTCCAATAACCAATTGGACTGAGTCTACACTTATGATGTCATTGGACCCTTGTGGCTCTCATAGGTTCAAAGGGCGGGGAAGTCAAAGCCTTTAGGACACGAGGTAAGTCCTAAGTCGGATACCTTTGGATGGCAGGGGGATGCAGGTTGGATGCTCCACGGAGAAATCTCCGGATCAAAGGATGAGAAGGTATCGATAGCAAAAGCAGTCGCAGGAGGCCACGGCTTGAGCAGCACCTGCAAATCAGCTGTTTTTTGAATGGCAGCCGGATTGGCTCAACTGATCCGATCAAGGAGCTGAGAAGCGCTGAGGTGACCGGGGAAGGGAAGGGCTTCCTCCTGTACTTGCCACGGCACCCTTTCACTAGGGCTTATTTTTGGGGGAAGGCATATATTTACACCCACCTCAAAAATCAGGCAAAAACCAGGCCTGGACTTATTAGCAGGACATGTCGTATTTTCGGGGAAACAAGGTATGTGGCGATCCTAAACTTTGTGTTGGAATTGTCTGAGGGCAAGGTGAACCGCCCATAACTCTAGCCAATTTATGCTGTTTTGGCTCTCTTCAAAGGACCACTGACCCTGAGCCACTAGGTCCTGCATGTGTGCCCCCACCCCGTCAGACTTGCATCCGTAGTAAGTATGAGATGGCACGGATCTCTGAACAATTTGGGGGTCCTCCTGGATTCGCAGCTGACACTGGAACATCATCTATCGGCTGTGACCATGGGGGCCTTTGCCCAGGTTCGCCTGGTGCACCAATTGCGGCCCTATTTGGATCTGGAGGCACTTCAAACGGTTACTCACACCCTTGTCACCTCAAGGCTGGATTACTGCAACGCACTCTACATGGGGCTACCCTTGAAAAGCGTTCAGAGACTGCAGCTAGTCCAGAATGCAGCCGCGCGAGCGATATTGGATGTACCGAGGTACACCCACGTTGCACCTGTCCTCCGCGAGCTGCACTGACTACCAATTGGTCTCCGGACGCAATTCAAGGTGTTGGTTATTACCTTTAAAGCCCTACATGGCTTAGGGCCAGCGTACCTTCTAGACCGCTTACTGCCACATACCTCCCAGCGGCCAGTAAGATCCCACAGAGTGGGCCTCCTTCAGATGCCGTCAGCCAGACAGTGTCGGCTGGCGGGCCCCCGGAGGAGAGCCTTCTCTGTGGCTGCTCCGACCCTTTGGAATCAGCTACCCCAGAGATCCGGACCATACCCACTCTCATGGCCTTCAAAAAAGCTGTAAAAACCTGGCTGTTCTGGCAGGCCTGGGGCTGTTGAAGTCCAGCCCCAATTAAAATGAATGCATGTGGTTGTGATTTTAAACTGTCTTTTTTCTTGGTTTTTTTTTCTTTCTCTTTTTTTTCTTCTTTTTTGTAAACTGCCCAGAGTCCTTCGGGATTGGGCAGCATATAAATTTTGATAATAAATAAATAAATAAATAAATAAACAAGGTCCCTTGCAAAATTGCCGGGGACTGCCACTATTTGAGGGATTGCAAGACCTGGCTGGGAAGGGGAACCTGGAGAGGAGAGCAGCTCCTGTCGGCCTTTTGTTGTGGAAGCATGAACCATTGAAGGGGCCTGCTGTGGAACCTGGCCCACGGGACAACCCCGAAGCAAAACACCATCTTGCCCAAGACTTGGGAGAGAAGAAGAAGGGACACCTTGTATAGGTGCAGCACCTTCCTGACAAGCTCATTCAGACTGAGCATGTGGTCGCTAGACAGAAACACCCTCTCTGCCACAGTGTCTATCAAGACCCCAAGGTGGAGAATGCAAGTGCCGGGAACAAGGTGACTCTTCTTGAGATTCACCCCAAAACCGTGATTCCACAGGGTGTGAATGGTGAGAGCGAGATCCCTTTCTGCTTGAACCGAAGACCTGGACAAGAAGAGAATGAGTACCTTTATGGATAACTAATTGTATGAAATGCGTTTGACACTGTGATTAATCTTATCACTGTACAATTCATGGTATTTGCCAAAAAGGCTATAAATGGGCTTACTGAAAACTATTTAGAACATCAGTGAGTACGTGCTCTGGAATAAAACAAATTAAAAATTAGAGATGATTGCACTTACAACTTATCCTGTATAACGGCAGCGAAAATTGTACAAAACGTTCTATAGAATACTAGAGTATTTCTAGACAATTATGAAAAATATTTGAAAAATAAAAATCTGATTTACTAATCAAATCTTGTATAAAAGCAGTGAAAATTCTAGGAAAAAGTATAGAAAACAATTCTAGAAAATTCTCAAAACGTATTTGGAAAATAAAAATCTAATTTTCCAAACAAATGTACTAATCAGTAATACATCCAAAATAATTATAAAAATATACTTCCAATGGCAGTATACAGATTCCAATACAAATACAGGACTCTGATGATACTGTAGTTTGATAATTTTTTTTGTTTTAAAATAACTATATATAAAACCTTTATTACTTCAACAAACCTGCAACCAGCCGGATGCTCCAGTTTAAAATAATCTCTCATCCATTAGGAATGATCAATAAAGAATGCACAAATACTTCCCTTTATAAATTAGCTGCTCACTTTCATCCAACCTAAATACCTATATGAAGACATAATCAATTTCAAAATGTACTTAGGCCCTTTCATAAAACTGACCTTATACTATTCATAAAAAGGGTCAGGAAAAAACAAGTTCATTGCATAACAAACCAGAAAAGTGACTTGGATAATTTTTCTATATTGGACTTACAAAAAAGACCTGTTAAGAATTTTGAGAGAAGCAACAAGAAAAAAGAAAAAGAATTCCAAATTTATTTGTTTATTTTAAATCATCATTTTAGAGTACAAAATTACATATGCAGTACATCCATATTTCTTTATATTAATTAAAATTGCAATCCTATGCATACTTGCTAAGAAAGAAGTAAACTGAAGCCAAGAAATTTTAAATTTACTTGCTTTGGACTATATAGGCGCAAATCTAATTACAAAGTCTAATTAAAACCCCAAATGACTGTTCCAGAAATAGAATGAAGCTTACATTCATGGAATGGTTACTAAATTATAAAAGCATTCATATTTAGGAAATGTTTCCAAGAGGAAATCAAGCTGAATATTGTCTTCCTGAAAAATATGCTTCAAGGAATATGCCAAAATCTGTTCTCCACTGAAAAAGATATGTCTATTTGTAAGAGAAGCTAGAAGGATGGTACTCTCCTGGTGGTTTATACTTAAGGCAGATGGGGATTATAATCTATATGTGGAACACTGAATCTCCCAAATCATGGATAAGTTCCACAAGCTCTTACAACACCTTGTATTTAGATACTCCAAAAATGTGTGGTTATATACTCTGATCTACCTTCTATCATACAGATGATAGAGGAGTATTGGAACTCCTTTGGAATTCCACATCATGATGCTGCAAAATAGATATATGTGAAAATGAAGAAATAGGGGGGGGGATTAAATTAATTACAGATTCTTGCTCAAGATTCTTTAAAATGTGCTATGAACTAATTTTCTCACAAAACTGCTAACCCAAAGAAATAACTCCATCCAGCTAAACAGTACAGATTGTTATGAGTATACTAAGGGAAAAAGCTAGAAACAGGTTGGAACTATACTCCTTCAAATATAGACTTTGACATAATAGTTGATAGCAATCCCAAATCTGTTGAGGGTTGCTAAATTGTATTAGCCAGGTGTCTTATTATCTATTTGACAAAAATGCAGTGGCAAATCATTCTTAAGATTATTTCACCAGAATTTGTTTTGTTCCATTCACCAAAAATAACTAGTATATTGGTCAGACATGTCTGATAATATAACTCTAAAGTTAGAGCACTAGTTAATGTATTGATATCTGAATTATTGATGAATTAGTTTAAAATTAACCTATACAGACGCTGAAGTACACAGTAACAAGGCACTCTTACATTCTGGACATGAATCCTAGCACACAATGTTCCCATTCCTAAATTTTGTTAACTTCTACTTAAAGTTGGGCTACTGAACTATATCAGAAGAAATATGTATATTACTGAACACACATTACAATCTGGGATACATTGCTGTCTACTCTTTCTTATACATTCAATTTTTTTGAAGAAAAAAAAAACCTATTTATGTATTCTGCATCTAAACTCCTTTCATTGTGCTTTTGCAATACATCAGTATATTACTTAAACATATGCAGGTATTTGTTATCCTGTTTTCCTTATTCATTAGAAGGGCAGTCTTAGAAAGCCTAAGTTTGTGCTGCATTCTGTATATTTATTATACGGAACAGTCGTGGCTCAACCTACTAAATCAAAATGCATATTTCTGGATTTATTGAAGATGAACTTCAAGGTACTCTTTTGTGTCATAAAAGTTTTCTAAATATTAATGAGCAAATGGTGAAAATCTGCTTCTCAGAGTAGCCTTTTTTTCCAGTGTAAGGTCATCTCTCAATTTTGGTAAATAAATATTTTCCACTCAATATCCATTGAACGAATCTTTCATACATCTTAGGAAAATTCTTTCCTCAGACTCACTAATGTATCATTCTTGCAACCATTTTTCTTTTCCAACATTATTAGATGATATTTAAGTTGCTGCAATAAGAAAGATTAAACCTTGATACCATCTGAAAACCAAGATGTTAACTCTCAAGCAGTATAGGAAATTTATTTCCTTATCCTGAGAGTTCATTTGTGATATGCATATGATAAATCTCAATAAATCCTCATATTTGTCTGTGGAAGAATATGTTCTACTGGGTATCTACCTAAAATAGATTTTAAGTACTGTAGTGCATGAAAATCAGTTTTGAAATATGGCTACCATTTATAGCATTAAAGGAAAAAAATATTCTTAGCATGAGAAGCCCTATCAAGCAGAACCACCACAATTTAAATCAGTAAAATTTTGCAGAGTAAAATGCAAGCAAAATAACTTCTTCATTATCTAGCCAACATCATCACGAAAAAAACCTCTTAACGCTTCATAAATGATTTGGTCATCATTTTATATTTAATCATTAGTGCATTAGAGTAACGTACTATGCTCAGCATGTTCAAACAAATGCAACTTACCAAGTGAAAGGGGCAACATTTTAGAAAATCAACATTTACTGTACAACAGATAAACAAGGATAGAAAGCAAAAAAAGCAATTATGGCAAAGACTACATTCTTTCTCTACAAAGAAAACGCATTTTTAAAGACTTGACATCCCAACTGAAGTCACAACCCACTTTGAGGCCAAGAAAAATCTTCCTTTTCTTTTTTTTAAATAAAATCATCCTAAGCCATTTAACTGCCTATACAATAAAGATCAATATTTTATTGCTGCCATTTCACCACAGCAGTTATAGTTAACTGGAGCTGCATAACGGAATAATTGTTTTCATGAACAGGGTCTTCTACTAGTAGTCAATCAAATTTCATTTTTATTTTTTGATATTAAAAGTTTCACATTTATGACCACACTATGCTACTATACATTTAAGGTAGAGAAAGTAATAATGAAGAAAACAGAGATAGAAAATATGTTATTTTAAAAGATGAATATGTAGAGAAGACATCTCACTGGGTTAACTTGATGAATGCAAGAACTTAATATACACATAGTCCTTACTTACCAATGGAGTTCAATAATTGTTTGAAATTGTAACAGTGTAAAAAAACAAGTGTACTGCAACCGCCACATATGCAATCAATCCTTGCCCTTATAGCCATCACAGTATCCTACAGTCATATGATCAACAATTAAGATTGATCGTTGTGCCATTTGATGGATATATGATCACCATTTACATGCTTCCCAACCAGCCTGCAACAAGTAGAGTTAATGGAGAATGTGGAAGTATAATCAAAAGTCACACATGTGATGTTTTGCTTAACGACTATGATGACTCCTTTAACAATTGAATGGGAAGTAATGTCATAAATCCATAACGATCACATGATTTTTCACTTAGCAAACTTAGCAACAGTGCTGCTGGTCCCCATTATGGTCCCCCCTAAGTAAGGACTACTTACAACTATAATCTAGTCCAGTACACGGGTTCAAAATATTTTTGTTTTGCTGGGTGGGAGTGACTGGGTGGGAGTGATGTCGGGTTGGCATGCCCGCTAGGCGTGGCTTAGGGGATCATGTGATCGGGCGGGAATGTTAGCAAGATGGCAATGGGCATCCAGGCTTTGTGGCTCCCAGTATTTTTTTTTCTGTGGGAAATGGCTCCAGGTGGCTCTTTGAGTCTTTAAGGTTGCAGATCTCTGATCTAAGCAGTATAAATGCAGGATTACTAGATCTATAAATCTTTCATATATGCATCCTATCTTTCTACAGGATAATGTATACAGTATCAGCTAATCTTTGCCATTACTTCCTACATCATGAGATAGATCATATTAAGAGGTAGTTAATTAACCCAATGTTACCCCATGAGATTCACAACTGAGGGCTTCAGCTATGATGACTACAACTAAGAGCCTTTATTAGGCCTTATTTAGTGGCGATACAGGCGACAAAATGTACTCATTTTTCCGCTCTTATTGCGTCCGCAGAATCTCGCCCGGCCGCCCTGTTTAGGATAACCCGCTCCCTCCTGAAAGGGAGGGATGCGGGGGAACCCTTACAGGGAAGAGCTGAGGAATTTGTTCTGTTTCTGTCGGACAAAGTCGCTCAGATTCGGATGGATCTGGACTCCACTTGGACAGTACCAGCAGAAATGCCGAGGGTGGGCCTTGATCAGATTTCTTGGAGTGAGTTCCAGCTTGTCACTCCTGAGGAAGTGGACAAGGCCATGGGAGCGGTCCTGTCCCCCCCTCCTCTTTAATATCTACATGAAGCCACTGGGTGAGATCATTCGCCGGCACAGGATCAAATACCACCAACTCAGCGAAGCGGTGGAAGTGATGTGCCAGTGCCTGGAAGCTGTCAGGGTCTGGATGGGAGTAAACAAGCTGGCACTCAATCCAGACAAGACCGAGTGGCTATTGATGTTGCCCCCCCAAGGATAATCCAGATATTCCATCCCTTAGCCTCGGGGGGGGGGTTAAATTTTACACCCCTCAGAGAGGGTCCGCAACTTGGGTGTCCTCCTGGACTCGCAGCTGACATTAGAACATCACTTGTCGGTTGTGACCAGGGGGGCTTTTGCCCAGGTTCATTTGGTGCACCAGTTGCGGCCCTACCTGGACCGGGAGGCACTTCGCATGGTTACTCATGCCCTCGTCACCTCAAGGCTTGACTACTGCAATGCGCTCTACATGGGGCTGCCCCTGAAGTGTTCGGAGACTACAGTTGGTCCAGAATTCAGCCCCACGAGCGATATCAGGTGTACCTAGATACACCCATGTTACACCTATCCTCCGCAAGCTGCACTGGCTTCCTATCGGTCTCCGGACGCGCTTTAAGGTGCTGGTCATCACCTTTAAAGCCCTACATGGCCTAGGACCTGGATATCTGCGAGACCGCCTCCTGCCACATACCTCCCAATGGCCGATAAGATCTCACAGGCTAGGCCTTCTCCGGGTGCTGTCGACCAGGCAATGCAGGCTGGCGACCCCTCGGGGGAGGGCCTTCTCTGTAGCTGCTCTGGCCCTGTGGAACGATTTACCCGCAGAGATCTGGACCCTTCCCACTCTCTCGGCCTTCCGAAAAGCCACTAAAACCTGGCTGTTCCAGCAGGCCTGGGACTGTTGACCCCATGAATGAAGTCCAGCCCCATCTAGGTTTGAGTGTATGGTGTGTTGTTTTTAAATCTGTTTTCTCTTTCCCTATATTTTAGTTTTTATTTTGCTCTTGTATTTTGTAAGCCGCCCAGAGTCCTACGGGATTGGGCGGCATATAAATTTATTAAATTACAATTACAATTATCCCAGGCATAATATTACAAACTTCTTTATTTTAAAGGTATTAATTTTCAAAATAATAGATCAGAGATAACTAAACTAGTGCCTACTAAGTGCTTTTGATTTCAGTTCCCATGACTTCCTACCAACTTAGTCATAGTTAAAATAGTTTTTATTTATTTATTTAATTTCGACACTGCCCATCTCAGGTAAATAGTTAAAATATTTGTGAATTGCAATAAAAACATCTGAAGAACACTTGGTTGCTAGCACAGTCTAAAATGATATAATTATCTTGGCAGTTAAAGGGTACGTCCTACTTTTGTATTATAATCCAAAAATCCATAATATACTAGACATTTTAATTTTCTTATATATTCAGTATGTACAGTGTAACTATGAAACTAAGATTACTATTTTGCTGTTACACTTAAGAACTCAAAACATCTTAGATCATTAATCAGATCATAAGCACTATGGCAAATTCGAGAATCTAAGAATATAAAAAGAAAGTGTATAAAAAGAAAAAGAACAAACTACAGGCTATATCAAGAGTTTGACAGGAACTGCAACAAGTTTCTACCGTGAATATCCTTCCCGCCTTCCTGTGTACCGTGGTGCACTTTCCTTCCCTTGCACTCACACTGACCCATGTCCTCCTTCCGTTGGCCTCCTTGTGCTCAAATCAATCCACATCCTCCTTTCCATGACTTTCCTCTGCCTCCCTCTCCCCAATTCATGTGTGGCCTGCACTTGGCATCCCATCACCTGTGGCATTTTTGTGCTCCTTACCCAGGACTCTCATCACTTCCCACTTGATTGCACACTTTCAGATTACAACAGCAATCTAAACTGCCTGAACTGCTATCACTAAGCAATGTGGTCATGTGATATCATCCTTTACATCAGCACTTACCAATGTCACTTACCAATGTCAAGTCCCAGTTGCTGTTGTAACCCAAGGACTATCTGTACTTTCCATCATGTTCCATTTTAAGTAACGCCCCATTTCCTACTTAAGCTCATCCATTTAAAAGATGCACAGATCTTTTACAAACAAAAGACCTTGACCTACTGGCATCCCCTTGAAACAGATAAACAAGGGCTTATAAATCTCAATATGCAGATAATCTCAAAAATATAACTCACAGAATTTACAAAATCACTGGCTCCACCCTTGAAAATGTCATTTTGCATTAGCCTCCATACCTCTTTTTGCACATGGCTAGGATTGGCGGATCTAACAAAGAATAGAGGAAATCTCCCAAGTCTGAAATACACCCCAAACTGTGTGTCATTCAAACATAACAAAGAAGATAACTCTTCATGTTGCATGATCATGATACAGACACTACTATTATGACTACTGGGTCACGAGAACCTCCACAGACCCAGCAACTACAAAATGCATGGCAGCAAAAAGCACTCAGGATAGGCCATTATGCCTGCCTATATTTGGGTGGCTGGGTTGGGTTAGGCTAAGTTGGGGGCAATTAGTAAGAAAAGGACAAGCAGCAGAGCGACAAAGGCGCAACTTCACAACAAAGTTGGGGCTTTCCAAACTGCAGGCCGTTATTATAATATTTTTAATCCCACCTTTTTTTCAAATAACATGGTGAACATACATAATGCTGCTCTCATTTTCCAAACAACAATGTAAGGAAGGTGGGTGGATGGGTGGATGGATGGATAGATGACTAGCCCAGCCAGGTTTCCTGCCTAAAAGGGATGCCTACAATTCAGTCTCCCGGTTTATAGGCCAGCACCTTCACCTCTACACCAGGCTGACCAAGACATCTAGGAACTGAGCTGCAACACTTCTGGGCTAGCAGGGTAAGGAAGCAGACAAGGCTCTCCTGTTAATAATACTGACAGGCATCCATCCGGATTGGGGTGGTGGTCTCCGAAATGCAAAAGCGAACGGGACAGGAAGCCTGGCTGCGCTGAAGGAGGCGACTTATCCGGCCCAGAAAAGCATTCCAGGTTCCCTGGGCAATCCCAGCCTCACCGCCGCCCACTCTAGCTCGGGCAACTCTCCAAAGGTCGGGCGCCTCTCCTCCTTCGGGAACGCAGCCCGGGCCAAAACTCCGCGGCTTGCAAAGCCCCGCGTGGAGGAGGAGGAGGAGGAGGGAGTTTGTATTGCTTCCCTTCCGCTCCCATTCCCGCCGCTGCTTCTTCCCGCTCACCTGCTATCTGAGTCACGAAGGCTTCCGCCACCAGGGACATGCTTCCGACGCCGGGGGAGTCCCTTGCACTCCAGACCCCAGGCCGCGTCGCAAGCGGCCGAAGGTTAAGGACACCAAACGGAAAGCACGGCGGCTGCGCCGACCAGCCTGCGGAAAAAGTGCATCCGGGGCCTGCTCCGCCCCTCGGAGGAGAAAGCGCCTGCTTGCAAGAGCAATGGGGAAGCCGCGCTTGGCGCCTCCTCGCAAGAGCTGCTGCGGGTCTGAGCCAGGAAAGGGGTTGCGGTCCCGGTTCTCCCATTACTCGCAACCGGGGGTGTTAGATTAGTAGCTGGAAGAAGTGGATTCTAGTCACCTTTGATGGGCTCGCTAATCGCAAAAATGCGTGCATTTGAATTCAAAGCTTTATTGTCAGAGTACAACATGTGTGCAATGAGATTGCGTGAGCCTCCCTTCGTGCACCCCCACCCAACACAATACAACCCACAGTGGAAGACAGAAAATCCCTAGCCCAGCGAACCCTACTAACACAAATTCAGTCCTGTTGCACCATGTGAACTTATTGCACGTGACGCTGTCTCCGCAAATCAATGGACTATGTTGTAGAGTTATTTTTCATTCAGGAGTCTGACAGCCCACGGATAAAAACTTATTCAACTTGTTTGTGCGGCTGCCTATGCTTCTATATATCTTTCCAGATGGTAGGAGAATAAATAAGGGCTGACCAGTGTGTGAGGGTTTGGTTTTGCCTTTTTCCCCTGGCATCTTTGACAAGGGCTAAAGGTGGGGAGTGAGTACAGGCCCACTGAACTATTCCAAAATAAAAATTCCCACAAAGCGGATTGCCCCAACCCTCAGATCCGTTCAGGCACCAGCATTTATATGGATGGTGGTGATGGGCACATCGAGCCTGGGGGTGGAGTGGGGGCAACCTTTAGGAGCCACATATGAAACGCAGTCCCTGTCAAATTATCCCTCAGTACATATGAAATAAAAAGTTTTTTTTAAGTTTTTTTTATTTTTAGACAAATAAAACAAAACCATCTTCAATTACATACAGCGTGGCGATTGATTACAAGATTTTTGTGCATCCTTTCCATAGTCCTCACTTAAATTTATATGAAATCACATATTATCAATCAAATATATATATGTATACATTATTATCATTCTACATCATTTGTTTGACTAAAACTATTATTCCTTCATTTTAAATGAGATATTCTAAATATTGGATTCATTTATATTATAACAATTCATTAAATCTTCTTAAATTTATCCAATAATAATGTATCTTTATATTGTATTCTGTCATTCTATAATTCTTGTATTATAAAATTATCTAATGTCTTTCATTTCCATGGTTTTTTTTATCTAACCACTGATAAAATAAATCCCATATCTTGTAATATTGTTTATCGTCTTGTTCTCTAATTTCAAATGTCAATTTGCTCATTTCAGCACATTCCATTATTTTCTGAATGACTCCCTTCTGCGTTGGTATTTTCACATTTTTCCAATTTTTAGCAAATACAATTCTACCCACTGTTAACACATTTACAATCAGATATTTCAATTCTCTACTATATGTTTCCAGTAAAAATTCCCATTAAAAAAATCTCTGGTTTTAAGTCTACATGTTTTTGTATCATTTTTTCCAACCATGTGTGGATTGAAATAAAAAGTTTTATAGGTTTTTTTTCAAGGAAATAAAAATAATTTGTGATTAGCCAGAGAATTACATAGTAGAAGTACTTAGTTCAATTTGGTTTGTGAGAACAGTTGTTAATTTTTTTTCTAGGGTTTCAATAGGATATTTTATTGATTTATCAAATTTCTACAACGCACATCTCACCTAAGTGACACCGAGTAGTTTACAAATAAAAAACATACAATAATGTAAAAAAAATACCAGTTAAAAGTAAAATTAAAACTAATATGAAATCAGAGGCTAGAAATAGGTTAAAAACGTAAAGGGGCTGGGGAGAGAGTCCCCTCAAGCCCCCAACCTCCCTCATGGTTTCATATCATGCCAATTGGCAGAGGCAAGTCTTGACATTTTTCCAAAAATCCAGAAGACTGGGCAGAATGCTTAGAAAATGGAAGGAGCAGTGACACAGCCCTGTAAAAGAATTTGGGCCAAGAAGCAAAAGATGGATACCATCCCGGCTCCCCAGAAGGCAAAGCAGAAAGTAGCAATAGCAATAGCAGTTAGACTTATATACCGCTTCATAGGGCTTTCAGCCCTCTCTAAGCGGTTTACAGAATCAGCATATTGCCCCCAACAATCCGGGTCCTCATTTTACCCACCTCGGAAGGATGGAAGGCTGAGTCAACCTTGAGCCGGTGAGATTTGAACAGCCGAACTGCAGAACTGCAGCCAGCTGAAGTAGCCTGCAGTGCTGCACTCTAACCACTGTGCCACCTCGGCTCTCAGTGGGGCAATCCCCATCAACACCGAAGGAAGCTGTGTGCTGTTGCTGTTTCCTGTTTGATTTTCCCCCTTATAATTTCCTTATACTGTGTGTTCTAACTTAACTTGATCATTATTTGCAATGGATAAAAAAATGGTATTTACAATATTTGGATCTTTGGTAACAAATAAGGTTTTGCTGTTTATTGGTGTCTTTCAAACCACCATAGATGTACTGCTCAAGGAAGTTGTAAGTGGTACCCATGACACTGAGCAGTGACTGCCTTCCTTGGGATCTCACCAGGCTGCTCTCATCTCACTTCATATTTTTAAAGATGGTTCTAATTCAAAACTGATTAGAAATTAAAAACTGGCATGTTGCAAAGCAAAGTAATTGGCTCCAGTATCATTGATTTACAAGAATGTCTTTTGGCCCTTCATATGTTTTACGGGCATTCCTGTAAAGATAAATGGTAAACAACTATAGCCAAAGGTGGTTTGGGGGAGGGGTGTCCAGCAACTTGAGGGGGGGGGGGAGGAACATAACCACAAAACTCAAGTATCACGGCAAAGAACATTCTTGGAAGCTGGAACTGCTGATGCAATGAAACTTCTTTAAATGCCATCTTCTGGTAAAGGAATGTTTTCTGAATGGCCATATCTGTTGTTGCAGCCATTTTGTGAATAATAAAGCTACTTCATGGTAGCCATTTGTAAGGCAGAACATAAAGCGAGATTTGGACATAATAAGAGTGAACATGATACGGAGTCAGACTAGAAAATCTCCTGGGACCTTGTCTATCCCTTCTAGCTCATTATACATGTTCTAGTCTTGAAGCAGAGCAGGAAATTCAAATATCAAACCACGAAAACTAACACCTGCTGTAAGTAGGTCAAGTCAGCTTAACCACATAAGTCAGAATGAAACTAGTGTTTAGAGGATCAAGGGTCGAAGGGAAGACGCGAGAGCAGCCAATCAGGGCTCAGCATAGGCTGTTGCTGGTCTCCCGGTCGTAACTGGAGGATTTTATTAATCCTCAACATAGTGCTTCGTGCATGCTTCTCTGCCTAGCAATAAGAAGCCTAGCCTAACCTGCTGTAAATAGGTCAAGTCAGTTAGAGGTCTCGCTTGAGTTCCTGTTGGTGACCATGATTCTCTGGGACCGCAGGTCAGTGGCAAGTGTCCTAGAACATGGGTGGTGAAGGAAGCGTTCCTTGAATGCCTCTTCGATACATGTTACTCTATACATCTTGATCTTTAAAAATATGCCAGTGCTTGCTGGGAGATCTAAAGATGATATAGAAAACTTTGGATCTTTAAAAATAGGCCAGTGCTTGCTGGGAGATCCAAAAAGTAGAAAAGAGAAGACATTGAACACCCCAGAACAAAGAAGAAGAAGGAGAAGGAGAAGGAGAAGAAGAAAAGAGTTGTAAGGTAGTCCTGGGTGGACAGGGTACAACACTCTTAGAAAAACCCTGCGATATAGTCAGTTACCAGGATGGGTAGCAAGCCTCAAGGAGGAAAGAAAAAAGAGAAAAGAAAAGGTGAGTCTCAACAAAACATTTAGTTCCTGTGTTGTTTTAACTTGCGTGTTTGTCTTTGTTGATGTGTGTTGATAAGTGTTTTTTTCTCTTTTTTTTTACAAAATATAAAAGAGAGAGAGTCTCTGACATCAGTGCCCTCCACCTGTGTATCTTTGACATGAAATGGTTGACACTGAAGAAGTAGGAGACCCAGGGAGACAAAAGATTGAATCAGATACTGGTTAGAAAGAACAAATGGTCCCATTAGGTGGGGCCAGGAGGAAGAAAACCAAAAAGGTTCCCGAGGGGACAAATCAAGTGGACCACAAAACTGGTCCAAGGGAGCAGTTGAGACAAAAACTCAAATTGCCCCTAAGGGAATTTTTATTGCCAGGAGTTGAGGGGGAGCTACGCAAGGTGTGGATATATGCTCCATTCTCAATGGCTAATTTATATAATTGGAAAAATCAAATTCCTAATTATAGAGAAAATCCAGATGAGATGCATATCCTTTTTGCATCCATTTGGGCAGATATACAAAGTCTGATGGAAATATTATTAACCCCAGAGAAAAGAAGGCTTGTGAAGGGAACCATGAATAAGCCTTTGCAGAAGGATCATGCAAAAGATCCAGACTGGACATGGTTACTGAAGGAACCAGATTGGGAACCTTAGTCCATTCAGCTGCAAAACTATTGGACCTTAGTTTTGTTAGGACTCAAACAAAAGTTAAGAACTTAGGGAAGGTCTATCAAATTCAACAGAAACAGGATGAAAATCCAGGGGAATTCCTAGAATGCATTTATCAAACCTTTAGGGAATATACCAAATTAGATCCTGAGGCTGAAGAAAATAAGAGAATGGTCAATATGATCTTCATTGGTCAGTCTGCAGATGACATTAAACCAAATTACAGAAGACAGAGAGGGCCCCAGGAAAGGCATCTCTGAACTTGTGGAATTAGCATACAAAGCATATATTAATTGGGCTCAAATTTTAGAGAAGAAGGAACTTCAAAAGGCAAGAAGAAACATATTTTTCCTCGCCAAGGCTCTTAGACAGAAAGAGTGGGGGGCCAGGGGACCTGCCAGAAGAATTGTACGAGGAGGAATCAGTAGTTAGAATCCCACACCTGATTAGAGGACGAGCCCTCCAGAAAAGGGAAGATGGTTAATGTCTACATAAACAGAAAATATGCATTTAGAGTTTTACATGCTCATTGGGCTATTTGAAAAGAAAGTGCCTGTCTCTGTTGTGCACAAAACAACCTGAAGGCAGGATGGAATGGATGCCAAATTTTGCCCTACCAGCCAAACTACTCTATGAATTTACAAAGGGGGGTGAAAAAGAACCCTTTGTTTGGGAGCGGGAACAGAAACAAGCATTTGAAACCTTAAAGTAAAAATTGTCTCAAGCTCTTCTTATGGGACTTCCCAACCTCGAGAAACCTTTTAATTTGTATGTGGACTCAAAGAATAATATAATACCACTGCTCTTCTGATAGAGGAAGCTAATAAATTGACTTTTGACAACCAACTAATTTATATGTATCAGACTCTCCTCACTCATAATCCTGAAGTGACATTGAAACAGACAAATGCCCTAAATCTGGCCACCCACTTGCCTAACTAGGGGCATCATGGGTGAGTCAAATGGTGGGAAAATTAAACAAGCAAAAGAAATCCAACCATATTGTGTGTCCCTTAGCCCACCGTTTCTGAGCACCTCTAGTCATAATATTCAGGTGGGAGAAAAGTATAGGTAAAACACTAGAAAGGAGAAGAACTTGAAACCCAAGTGGAAGGGCCTGTAAGTATACGGTGGTCAGGTGTTCTCCACTTGCAGTAAGAGGGTTGGAATCCAAGTTTTGGATTCACTGGACTCGAGTTAAGCCAGCTGCTGATGAGTCTTGGGAGGCAGACAAGGACGAAGCCCGTCCTTTAGTGGTACGCTTGAAGAAGCGCCCCCTATAACTGTCCTACCATCAACAGGAAAACTACATACGGGGCAGAAGAGGACTTACTGGCGTCACCCCTGGAAGCTGATGTCTTTACGTACGGCTGAAGATTTGGTGGAGGAAGACAACATTCCATTTATTAGATATAAAATGTATTAGAAAATCTGGGCACCTGTCAGGGAATGGAAAGTCGAGCATACATAGGCATAATTGCATTATCTGTTGCTTTAGTGAGTGTGCTTGCCCTTATTGTGATTTGCTGTGTTGGGTATTCATTCTTCTGGAATCGCCCCCTCCCCAGAAAAGCAGGTGCTGAGCCTAAAATCATTGACTCTGACAGAGAGCAGTATGAAACCCCTGGAAATACTTATGTTTGAGGAAACCTGGGAGTGGGCTCTCTGTAGTGCTGGGACTGTGGACATTGTATTTTACAAATAGGTGTTGGTTTTGTGGAACACCTAAGACTGACATTGCCCTTTCCCAAGTCACATATAACCCTAACCTTCTTCCTGACATGGTGATTTGGAGATAAAGAGAAGTGTGATTGGGTAGGTTCTGTGTAAAGGACAATGATGAGCTTTTAGTGGCTTTGGCTGTTATTGGCAAAGGGCCTGCTGAGTGATAACATCCTGAATAGTAGTTCCCAGTGTTGTGAGAATGCCCGAGTGACCCCCCCCCCTTGCCCTTGAGGGAGGATCCGGGGATGTTGAGAACCCAAAGGAACAGGGCAGGATCAGGTGACAGGGTGTGGACGCTTTGGGACAGGTCCGCTCCCACCAAAGACTCATTGTCTATGAATGGGAATGGAACCGTAGGCCAACCCCAAGACCTAAGGACAAGCCTCTGACAATCCCGGTAAAAAGTGGGATAGAACAAAGGGAAAACGGGCCCTTGCAACAATTGAGAAAAGGGAACTATATGTTAGGAATACTGGAATTGGGTCAAAGCCTAATTAATCAGTCTGACCCTGCCCTAGGTCAAAAATGCTGGTTGTGCTTGTCTGCTGGCCCTTCATCTTACAATGCAGTTCCAGTTGAGCCAGATCTTTGGGAAAAGACCAGGGCCACAATATTCCTTGACAAAGGTGGTAGATGGAGAACCAAAGCAGCAGAAGCCAAGTTGCAAGGTGGCTTTTATAATGCATTCAAAAGGCTGGGGATGAGCCACTTCCCCACTGTTGGCCCTATAGCCGTTGGTATGGAAATCCTAGGGTCACCTTCCTTGTGTGTTAAGCAGTATCAGGACCTGGCATTCCTGTAGGGTCACTGGCAGAAGAGCAATGTCCATCAGAAATATACCTTGGCCCTAGAAAGACGCTCATGGACGTAAAATTAGCCCACAGTATGTCTCCATCTGCCCACAACCTCTTCCAACAGAAGGTCACTTTCTTGCTTCTGCCCCCCTCACTAGTAACAGTTGGGAGGGGAATTTGACTACTGAAAAATGCCCAAAGTCATTCCTGCCACACCGATTCCCAATTTGGCTCTCGATTCAATTCACCACAGGATTATGTTTTCACTTTCCCCCTGGGAATACCAGTTCCCATTATCTGTTTGAAGGTCCAGTTCTCAGGGATAAGCGAAAGGATCCTAAGCAAGAAGCACCATTACAACCACTTACTGGCATGTTCATGGCAGGGACCTTGCAGGCATGGACTAATGAAACGAACCTCTGAGCCCATGCCTTTTCCATGAACATAGGTGTTTATGTGTGGGAGAGAAAATGGAGTCTTCTTCTTATGTGGGAAAAATGCGTATCTATGCTTACCTAGCAATTGGACTGGAACATGCACCCTGGTACACCTTTTTCCCAAGATGGGTGTGGTCAGTGGGGAACACACTATCCCTGTCCCTCTCATCGGGCATGTTCAGAAAAGGGTGCCACTTTTAATCCCACTATTAGTAATCCTGGGGACTAGAGAAGGTGCCTTAACAGATTTAAGTTTGATATATGCTTTACTTGTCTTTTTCTGCTTACTGATATGCATCATTATCATAACCTGATTGTATTATGTGCTTGCATTAACTAATATGTACTCCTGAGATATTAACCTTGCCATATGCAATGCCAAATGTCATAATAAGACACAATAAGAGGCAAGACTCAATTGTAACTAAAAATAGAGTCTTGAAGGAGGGACTAAGGCAGGACTTAAAGCGAGATTTGGACATAAGAGTGAACATGATACAGGGTCAGACTAGAAGATCTCCCGGGGGACCCGTCTATCCCTTCTAGCTCGTTATACATTTTCTAGTCTTGAAGCACAGCAGGTAATTCAAATGTCAAACCATGAAAACTAACACCTGCTGTAAGGAGGTCAAGTCAGCTTAACCACATACCGTATATACTCGAGTATAGGCCGACCCGAATATAAGCCGAGGCACCTAATTTTACCACAAAAAACTGGAAAAGTTATTGACTCGAGTATAAGCCTAGGGTGGGAAATGCAGCAGCTACCGGTAAATTTCAAAAATAAAAATAGATACCAATAATGTTTTTGAATATTTATTTCAAAGAAAAACAGTAAACTAGCGGTGTATTCAATGAAATACTTCACTCACCTCATGATGCTGATGTCCCGCTGTGATGATGATGTCCCGTGCAGCCGCGGGAGCGATGTCCCGCCTCCTATGACACACGGCACAGTGATTCCTATCATTGGATCACTGTACCAGAGGAGGTGGGACATCGCTATGTGGCTGCTTGCCATAACAAGGAGGAGGTGGGACATCGTTGCAGAGCGGCAGGAGGGGGAGGAAGGGGAATCGTAAGACAGCCCTGCATTACATTAGAACGTGAGGAGGGGGGATGGTGCGGTGCGCGCTGCGCGGCAAACTGACACAGAGGGAGGGGAAACTCACAGGGGCACTGGGCCATTCACGAGTGTCACCCAGCGGCATGGCCCCGCCCCTTTTTCTCCTCCATTTCGGGCAAATTTTTCACTGACTCGAGTATAAGCCGAGGCGGCTTTTTTCAGCCCAAAAAGTGGGCTGAAAAACTAGGCTTATACTCGAGTATATACAGTAAGTCAGAATGAAACTAGTGCTTCCTGCATGCTTCTCTGCCTAGCAATAAGGAGCCTAGCCAATAGAAATTATTTAGCACATTTCCGTGTTAACTGTTTTGAGGAAGTTATAAGAACACGCTTCTCCCTAAGAACCTCGCTCAGACGTCGGATGTGGGTTTACACTGTCTCAGCCTTTTGGCCAAAATAAAGTTTCTCTTGATCTCGCATTCCGGGTCTCCTGATTTTCTGCAACATTTGTGCAAGAGTCTATGTTATACTCCCAAAATTATAAATGTGCTCACCAAAATATTGACCAACATTGATATATCTGAATGTTCAGAATATTTATGAAAATATGTAGTTTGGAATTATATGTTTGTATCTTACCTTATTATTAGGCAGCTGCAGTACTGGAGATCTATGATTTTGGTATAAGTGCATAATACCCAGATACAAATTCTCTCATAGATATGACTTTAAACAGCACTAACAGTAAAACTGACAGTGTATAGCTGAACAATTTCAATGTCTCTAGGCTTTCTGTTTTCTTACTTCATATTTCATTTTAATAGCAGAAGCAGAATTAAACTGTCAGCAACATTTGAGAAGCCAACGCTGTTTCTGCTACTAACGGTTTTACATCCGTCATGGCTTACGTAGTAAATGTCATCACCTTCAAACATATGCCTTGCCTCCATTTGCTGGATAGTTATGTGGCTAATCCTCAAACCAACAATCCATCATAATGAACAAAATTATGATAAATATCCCCATCAGTTATAATATTGCAATATTGGTCAATGCTTTTCATTACTGCGTTGTCTAGATCTAATTTCAGTTGTGGCTCTTTCTTACTGAATTTCCACAGTGAGCTACTCATTATCTCTGGCCTAATCTTTCAATTCTCAATGAAGCAGGGAGGGGAGAGCAGTCTAATGAAAGGTTTTATGGAGTTTTCACATCAGGTTGTATTTTACCTTAAAAAGAATAGCCGTTTATTATATAAAGTAAAAGTTTTTCTCTTTTCATTATTGCTTTTTGAGCTGTATTGTTTTAAAAAAAAAAAAAAAAGAATTGGAATAAAGTAAGCTGTATGCTTTATTACACTTGTCTTCAGCCTTTTATCTGTTGGCTCTGTTGTTCAGTGAGAGTTCCAGCATATGCAAATACATTTGAGAAAATAGTCATACAATAAAAACTATACATGCAAAAAACACAAAAGTTCACTCATCACCCAGAAACAAATGTAGTACCACATTTTTGTGGTTGAAGCCAACAGCTAAAGTTTGTCCAAGCAAACATTTTTGGCCTTGTATAGCTAAATTTGATCTTATAATTGTGACATAGCTGGAAACTTATGGTTGCAAAATATAGTTGTCCCAAAATGAACTTTTACCCATAAGGAGAATAATTTCCCCATCACAAAATATCATTTTTGGAAGTCATTTTAGAAAGGGGAAAATAAATTATGTATGAGTGACAGCTGGCCACCCATGTCTTAGAAAACATAAATTGAACCTGCTAATTATACAGTTATGGTACAAGCATGCCATACTGAGCCTAATGCAGAATAGAATAGAATAGAATAGAATGGGATGGGATGGGATGGGATGGGATGGGTTGGGATGGGATGGGATGGGATGGGATGGGATGGGATGGGATAGAATAGAATAGAACAGAACAGAACAGAACAGAACAGAATTCTTTATTGGCCAAGTGTGATTGGACACACAAGGAATTTGTCTCTGGTGCATCTAGTGAAGACTTAGTTTGACAAGAAAATTAGTCTGTGTACTCGAAAAAAAATTCTTTAGTGTTTCTAGTTATTTGATATTACCGTGACTATACTCAGACTTGGAGTGTGCTGTATCATGTACTGATTCAACCCTTCCTGAACAACTAGGGTTGCGGATCACATGCCAGCATACCCTCAGTCACCATTGCTATCCATGATCTTTCTGATATTAGAAAATGAATTGCATGCACTGACTGTGATGATGTTTTCAAACTAGTGTATTCTCTTAGCTAAGTAAGAGACTATGGGATTCTTATACAGTAGGTACAAGTGGATACATGGATCTTAGTTTGGTTTCCAAGTGACCATTAAAAATATCCTGGCTGTCTTCTAGAAAAATAAGGGGCAAGTCTCATCCACCTGTATTTTGGCAGGAATTTTTATGAGCTACTAGTTGATAACCCGGTGTTGCAACCCGGGTTGTATTTATTTATCCTAATCCTGTATTAGACAGGAAAAGCCCTGATTTCGGCGACAATTAAATTAGTTCCAAATGTTTTCTCTGTGCCCTCAGAAGCGTCAAGAAAAGTAATACCACCTTAATTTCTAATGTTGGATTTCCCCCCTTACCACAGAGAGCCCCCTTGTGGAGTATTGTGAAGCTGTTACCGTGACGACTCCACTGCACTGCACAGTAGAAGCCATTTTACAGCAGTACAGTAGAAGCCATTGTAAGGCACAACAGGCTGTATCTTAGCAGAAGACACACACACTCCAGGGGTGTTAGGGCTGTTTTACCCCCCACAGTATTTGTTTCCAGAGGTGTGTACCAAGTTTGGTTGAAATTGCTTGAGGTGTTCCAGAGTTATGCTGGAACATAGACAGAGTCGTTTATATATATATATATATATAGAAGAAGATGGGTGATCAGATATACTTTACAGCAGCCCTGTACTTCAATTGTTCCTATTCCCCCTTCAAAGCCCCTGTAGGCTCTGTTGTTCACATTTTTTTCTGTAGACAGCACTAACTTCATTCAGTTCAATTTCTGCCTATTTGCTATTTATATACTCTGTAGCCTAAAGGCCAATCTTTAGTTCCCAGCTAATTCTCAAGATTTCAGGCACATGAATTAAATCTTTGCCTTTGAGATCAGCCACAAAAAGAAAGGACATTTCTTCAATTGATAAAATCTTGCGACTGACTTTCTGCAATAATGGACAAAGGCATAAGAAAATAATTCGCATTTTCCACGTGATAGAAACCTTGTATCAGGATTGTCAGTGTCTTTTCTGCCCAATGCTCTTGTCATTTAAATCTTTGATAAGAATCAGTTGGGAATGGAGCTATATAGCTGCAACAGCTTCTTGCAAATTGTAGATAGAGTTGATATTGCAGATACCTAATTAATGTGACATATTACCTTATTTCAGTCTCAGGCATTTTTGGCAATGCTGAATTGTTTTATATCAGGGATTATGTAGATATGGCAAACAGAATTATTATACTGTAATGTATTTTCAATTCTATAAAGTTCATGGATACACTACTATTAGACATTATCATGAAAAACAAGCTAAATAGATATATCTGATAAATTAGTGCACCATATTGCCCCAGAAGATGAGGTTGAGGAAATGGAAGAAGTTAATGACTCAATGAGTCATATGATTGTTGGAATTGGGTCCAGTATAGAAGAGGGAAGCATCTTCACTGTTTTGCTTTAAGTTTGATATAATAAGATGGGGATAAAACATCCAGAAAACTTGAAACCAGAAGTGGTATTCAGCTGGTTTGGACCGGTTCAGACAAACTCGTAAATTTTGAATAGTTCTGTTGTGGTCCACCAGCAACCTGCGGAGCTGGCAGCAGAGTCGGACAGCAAGGAGGTTGGAGAGGAACATGGGCCAGTCCTGGAGTCTGGGGAAGGCTCAGACAAGGGCTGTGCATCGGAGGGGGCCAGGACCATCTGGGACTTATGTGCTGCCTCCGGAGCCTTCAGAGTTGGACAGCAGCGAGGCAGAGGAACAGGCACCCTCTGTTCCCAGTGTGCGCATGTGCAGAGCTGCCAGAAGGCAAGAACAGTTAAAACAGAAGGGACAACTCGGGAGTAAGGTTTGGAGGTGATTGACCCCTCCCATAGGACATAAAGGAGGAGCAAAGGCACATGAGCCTTTGCAGGAAGCAACTTGGTTCATGCTGGTCAGTTTACCTTCTGAAAATACATTTGGGGTCTTTGCTTCGTGTGACCTTGCCAAGCTATTATCCAATTAAATCTTTGGTAGCATTTTCAAAGAAGATAAAGCTGGGTGCTTATCAGCCTTTGGACTTTGGAAGTCTGCTGTAGAACTCTTTACTCCTATTTGGAACTCATTTACGGGCTGTGAATGAATATAATTCACACCCTTTGAAATAAAAAGAGGGTTTTTGGACTTAATCATGTGTGTTTTACTGTATCAGGAAGCCTAGGTCAGAACAAGTTCGGAGAACTGGCAAATACCACCTCTCGTTAGCCCCCCACCCCATCCCCATCATTCTCTGTCCTAGATTCCTTTGTTTTTTTGGTCAGCTGATTTGCATGGCAGAGCAGATTGCCGCGCCTCAGCAGACCTAAAACACAGCTCAGCTCACCAGCGCTGATACCGAGGACGGTCTTTGAGTGCTGTGTGCATGCACGAAGCGCATGTTAGGCATGTGCACACAAAGTGCAAGCGCACACACAAACCGATACTCAAACAGCATAGGAAAAGATTTGGAATCCCGTCACTGCTTGTAACCTATTCTAAATCTGCTTCGGGGGAGAAAGGTTTCACTAGGATTTTGACATATTGCTAGTTATTTTCACAGACTATCTGATGCTGCACAGGTACTTGAAAGTAATTTGGCAAATCTTCTTTGGGATCTGAATATTTAGCTATGACAAAGCCTGCTAATTGTAACAACGCAGTATTTGGATAGGCAGTTTAAAATGGTTTGGTTTAATTGGTTTTTTAAACCAATGATCCTATCCAGTGATAAATGTGTGTGCAAGTAAACATGTCTATGCATAGACATGTTCCCTGTTTTTTTATGTTGACATACCCCCCCCCAAAAAAAACTTAAAATGTTTGGCAAAGTCCTTTTCAAACTGATGACATCCAAATCTGTAAAACTTCAAGAATTCTCAGCCTGTTGGGGACTGAAATTTCACATACCTGGAAAGCACCAAATTGGTCTACTTCATTAAAAGTAGGTTTTTTCCAAGATTCCCATAGAAAAACAAAACACTCACTTCTATAATGCAAACGTATATTAAAATGGTTCAAAAGGAAGGAAACAAATATTTAACTGTCATATTTTACTGCTGAAAAGAATTAAATGAATACACATAGCAAGAAAAAAGATAAATAACTTATCACATAAATCAAAATCTGGTTCTGGGGGTTTTAATCAATGGATTTTTTGCACACAAACAATTCATTCTTCCATATGCTGAAATTTCCTAGAAACTACAAGAAGCAGATTAGAAAAGAGATATTCATTTGTGTATATCTCATTTGAAGTTGTTTGAACTAATCTTTTATACCTATCAATCTAACAGCAAGCATAGCGGGTAGCATTGAAGAACAGAAACATAAATTTAAATCTTACTAATTAATTACTGAATGAATCCTTTTGAAGGGATATATAAAGTTGTTTTTAAAAAGAGAGCAGTATAATATCTAAATCTTTATATATATGTATATATGTTGACAGAACCTTTCAATCATAAGCAAAGTCAAATAAAAATGGCTTCCAAATGCCATTATGAAGAGAGTTTAATATATCCATGTGTATGTCATAAAACATAGATGTTGAACTATGAATTTATTAGATGATAGTTGAATTATAGGTCCCCCATCATTAGTAATAAGACAAGTTATCTATGTATGACTGTTGCAAGCTAGACAGAAGATCAACAGCCATAGATTTTCCTCTTCAGTCTTATAGAATACTAGCCAATATGCTTGCTGTTTAGATATATTTAAATATATTTTCTTTTGCAAACAATTTTGTGAACATACAATCCAAGCTTTCCCAAATTGCATGTATACATGTGCACCTAGTTGATACACATCTTTGAAAAGTTATATTTAGATATTTTTTTAATCTATCTTGCATCAGGTTCACAGTTAGTAACAGTAATAGATAAAAAGATTGACTGTATAAATGATTATTGGATCTTCAGGATTTTCTTTTTGAATACAACTGGTACTTTCTAGAAATATTGAACTCCATCTGCTATTACCCTCAGCTACCACAACCAATGAAATGCCAGTTGAGGTTGGCGGGGATTATAGGTTGACACACATGGAATATGTAGGGGAGGAGCCATCATATAACTTTTGTGCGATTAATGTAGCACATCATAAATCTTTTTAAAAGGTCATAGAATGTACACAAGTGACATTGGAGAATATTGATTTTTGGATTCATTCCAGTTCAGATTTCTGTTTGGCTTTGAAAGAGAACCAGTCAAGGTCAGCCTGGTAGATGACATGCTGGGAACTGAATGGGGATGAACAACCTTGTTGTTCATTTGAACTGTTAATGAGTTTTAATAACTTCCAACCATAGTATCCTTCTAAATCATCTTGCTCAATGGAGCTTCAGGGACAATGTTTTCAAGAAGCTCTTCTTCTTTCTGACCAAACACTTTAAAAGAAGGAGTAGCCAAAATAGACCTCTATCTCTAACCATAATAATGCCAAATTATCAATATACTTCATGACAATATAACACAATTTCCACCATTCGTACTTTCGGATTTCTCTCATAATATCACACAATTATATAAGTTCTTCTACCATATTCCACTCATGGCTTGGGGAATTTGTTCTACATGACAGTTGTTGTCTTATGAGATACTTTTGTTGCTTATGCTTCTCTTAGACTATTTAACATCTACATGAAGCCACTGCTTGATTTTTTCCAGAGGTTTGGTCTATCTCTATCCTCCTCTTCCCCTTGAGTCATATAAGACTTTGCCTCTTCCGCAAGCTCATTTTTTCATAGATATGCCATTTGCTTAATAGTAAACCATAGTTTCCTTGTTTTATTAAGAAACCAATCAATATACTATATTTTAATTATCTGTGTTTATAACAAATGTATGGCTCATGTGCATAACTCATATAAACTAGTACGTTCTTTGCACGAAGCAAGAGAGAAGAAGGTAACTGAATTTTCCTTCTCAGATCTTAGTGGCTATATCTTCCGGTGACAGATTTAGGCATAAACTAAAGAAGCTACAGTTTCAGGGGCTTACAATCCTCAGAGCCTCACAAAAATTATTTTTAAGCCATTTTTATGTGGCTTTTTATGTGTACTGTAGTTTTGAAAATCTGGTGTAGCAAACTTTTATGTATAGTTTTAGAATGACTTTATATGCAATTAATTTAATGTGCATAGAAAGCTATCAGCTGTGCAGCTTATCATTTGAGCACATAATCATGATTTTACTTTTGAGTAACAAGAAAGAAAATGTTTTAAATTGTATCTTATACCAGTTTTCTGACTTTGCAAACAGGTTTGATTATTATAAGTGATCTTGATTATTTATTTTGTCAGCGTTTTCTATATATATTACTGAATCTTAAAATTATTTTAAAAATCGCATTAAGTAATGTTTCCAGGATATGCTATATTTTATTATAATATAATGCTATATTATAATCTATAAGAGACATGAAGCCAGCCAAATAATAAATATGTAATCAGAAAATGCATTTGAAAGTAATTTGTATTTTTTCACTTTCAATATCTTGCTATTAAATCATTAAAAGGCATATTTATGTCTTCAGTTTTTTGTGGTGACCCAAGGCCCTATTTGGTACACACCTTATTGAAACTTTTGGTGTAACTTTTTAACAAGGAGCCTCCAAATTTTATATAATTTAAGGCCTCACCAAATATAAATCCTACCACTTCCAGCAGATAAGCTGTTAAAAAAACCTGATCATGGAATTATAGCAGCCCTAACTAACCATAGCACAGTGGTATTAGATTACAGTGTCACAGAGGTTGCAAACATAGACACATGCTAATTCCACAATGCAGAGGGAAAGAAGGAGGGAGAGAGAAAGTAAGAGAGCAGTTAATTATAAGGTTGTTATCAGTTTCTAATTATGAGAAGATGCAGTGTCTTTTCCACAAACAGAATAAGAAATGGGAGACATAATCTTTGGCACAAGGACAGTGTTCTCTAGAGTCCTTATTGCATAGCATCACAAGTAGTTATGCTATTAGTTTAGATCAGTGGTGGATTGTCAATTTTTTTATTACAAGTTTGAGCACGCTTCTACACATGCTTGTGTGCGTGTGCAATGCTTATGCGCATGTGCAGAAGCATCCAGGTGGATGGGCGGAGCCTCCCACTGCCACTATTACCAGTTTGCCCGATCCAGGCCAAACTGGGAGCAACCCACCTCTGGTTTAGATATATTTACATCTATTTGCTCCCAACTCCAATAGTCTTTGGTAGAGATATTTTCTCAGGATTCTGGTAAACATAACAAAAAAATGTGTTATATATGTTATATATTCCGTAGCACATGTTAAAAATTGGATGAATTTCTCATTTTCAAATAAAAAGGCTTGAAATGGATTGGAAGATTTGTGTTTTATAATGGTTAAGAGATTTGTTTAATATTTCCTTGTTTGGGTTTAGAAAATAATCTACAAAATTCTAAATTTCTAAAATAAATAAATTTCTATTTTTTAAAAAATAAAGGAAAGCCGACATCAGGTTTATGTTTTAGCTCAGTTTCCCCCAGTTTGGCTTGCTTGATAATATGTAGGCACCATAACTCTGAGAATGGAATCACAGCATAGTTGATGGATATCAGATTGGAGAAGGTAGATTGAAATAAAGATAGCATCTAACATTTATAAGAATGGAAGGGAAGATTAGAGCCAAATTGTCATCGTAGCAAATTCTATGAGGAGGATTCATTCATAGGACAATCATTTCCGAAAAAGGTATAACAGAGCACTCTCCTCTGGGGTCAGTTGGCTTCGTTCCTTGGAAGCAGATACCAATTTTCACCAGATGAGGAGATGGACTCAAGTAATAGACTGCATTAAAAGAAAACATGTCAATCATCTTGCAATTATTTCTCCCTACAAAGATCCTTTTGCCATTTTATTACTTAAGCATCTTGAAGGCAATGATATTTCTGTAATCAATGTTACATTATAGAGTACTCAGGCATAATGCTAAGAAGAGATTTGTGATTTGTGTGCTAGCCTACCCTGGAGAAGTTAAAGCATGTATCAAAAGAGATTAGGGCTTCTAGCATCCCCCTTGTTATATCACTACTTCTACTACTTCCTATCCCCCATCTTATGTGTCAGGATGAGTCTTACTTTTTGATTGTTCTCTCTAGCTCTGGTCTACTATTACAAACTTGGGAAGAAATTTATTCTTGCAAATGAGATGGTTTCAGGGTATAGACCTTATGTCCAAAGAAGTAACGAAGTTGCTAATCCAACACTGCATCCTTAGTAGTTTTGGGAGAAGAACTATGGCCTGCTTCATCTTGTTGTGTAAAACATTATTAAACCCTGAGTCTCAAAGGTGCTTTTTCAAGAGGCAACTGGACTTTCTTCAAAGACGTTTTGCTTCTCATCCAGGAAGCTTCTTCAGAATGAAGAATGAAGAAGCTTCTTGGGTGAAAAACAAAACATCTTCAAAGAAAAACAAGAAAGTTCAGTTGCCTCTTGAAAAAGCACCTTTGGGACAACTACCATATGACTTGGATGACTGAGAATCTCCATTGACATTTACTTCTATGCTATAATGGGGAAAATAAGCAGTTTTCTATATATGAACAGACTGAGTCGAATGTTAAATTATCTTTCTATCACACAGAGAGAATGAGGAAGAGAGACTTTAATACAGTTATAGACCTTGCATTATACCTTCCTCCCTCTAAGAGAATTATCTTGTGTGTTATTGCTAACTAGGAACAAAAGGGGGTTTATTGTAGCTGGGGAGAAACGTAAAAGATGTCAAAAATACCTTTTCCTTTCCAATAGACCTACCACTGGGAAGAGTGGAGCAGTTATCTCAGGCAGTAAGGTGTTGAGTGTCAAGAAAGATTATTATTTATGCATTTTGAATTTTTATTCCTAGGAAATAAAAAGGTGTTTATGAGATTTGATGGAAAGGGGCCCAGGTCCTGTGTCTCTGCTGAGATCCACCAGGACACTCCGATTCCCCAAAGGTTTGAGTAGCTAACAATCAAAATCATTAAATAAAAAACAGCCCCCACAAAAATAACAACCCCAAATTAACATCAAAAATTATACATAAGAAAATGCAAAGTTGTGCTTCTGTTGGATTTCAACAATCAATCACAGCATTTTTGCACATGCTGCTGACTCTCCTTATCTTATACTCATACTCCAAAAGAGAAGAATATCTGTAACTCAGGGTTGAACTATGAAGTCCTAGGTGCTCTCTGAGCTTGGTTGTTTGCTTGCAGACATTTTAATAGTAGGTAATGTCATTAGTGCTATCGGTATACTCATTTGATATTCCAAATTAAAAACTTTGACTATGTCCCTGTTGACATCATTTTGTTGGCTTCTACCCATTGTTCCAGCTTGCCAAGATTCTCCTGAATCTTGAAGTTGTCCTCTCAGAAGTATATGATCACTCTATATTGTTAGTGAAGCTGATAATCAAAAACTTTAACCCTTCATCCAAGTCATTTATAAATAGGTAGACTAGCAGAGAGCCTAGAATTGAGCCCTATGGTATCCCACTCCACTCCTTCTTCCGGCTTGACATGGAGTCACTGGGTATGATTGTTCAATGAGTTTTTATCCATCTAGGGTAGGGTAAAGTAAAGGTAAAGGTTCCACTCGGACATATGTGCTAGTTGCTCCCAACTCTAGGGGGTGGTACTCATCTCAAAGCTGAAGAGCCAGCACTGGCCGAAGACGTCTCCGTGGCCATGTGACCGGCATGACTAAATGCCAAAGGCTCACGGAACGTTGTTACCTTCCCACCAAAGGTGGTTCCTATTTTTCTACTTGCATTTTACATGCTTTAGAATTGCTAGGTTGGCAGAAGCTGGGACAAGTAATGAGAACTCACTCTGTTATGCGGAACTAGGTATTCGAACCGCCAAACTACCAACCTTTCTGATCGACAAGCTCAGCGTCTTGGCCACTGAGCCACCATGTCCCTTAGTAGTAGGGTAGTCCAACCTATATGGTATCATCATTTTTATTAGGTGTCAAATGCTTTGCTGGAATCAAGAAACACAGTTTTTCCTGCATCATAATCAGCTAATCTGGTCACTTTATCAGAAAAGTAGATCAGTTTGTGTTGGCATGTCTGACATTTCTGTTCCAATCCTTGGAGAGGTAAAATGTGCCCATAATAAAATAGTGTAGAAATCCAATCTACTAGTTAAATTGTGACAGGGTGATAGTACATATATCCTCCCACCTACCCACCTGCCTGTCCAAGGTAACAGCAAAATGATTAATTTCTGTTCTTTGCATTAATTTAAAAAATCTCTCCCTAGGGGAAAAAGGGTTTTATTCTAAATATCTCACTTTGATTGCTTCTATTACTGCCAATATTTTTCCAACTTTGGGAAACTCACTCCATTATATTTTTTGAGGGGAATAAATATTCATGTTCTTTTAATCCATAAATTGTTTTGAATGTTTGGGTATTCTTTTAATATGTATTGTAGAACAGTATTCCCCCACTCTTTGTGGCTTGGCGGCCTGGCTGGGAGAGGGAGCGGAATTGGTCTGTGCAAGTGGCAGGCCAGCATACATGCAGCTCAACTTGCATGTGAGTGCCTGCTAGCCCCCCGCTCATAAAGTTGAGCTGCACTTGCGTATGTGCGCATACATTCCAGCCAGCCACTCGCACAGCCCAATTCTGAATAGGTTGTGACCCAGAGGTTGGGGATCCCTGCTATAGAACATGGATACAGACTCTTTGAGGCCAAGGGCCAAACCTGACCTGAGAGTTGTTTGGGGAGCTGTTCTATGTGCCACATACATACATAAGTACATAATATCATGTAATAATTTACCTCTTCTAGCAGAGTGAAAAAAATATTTTGTCTTCAGTTCTTGCAGGATATTTTGAGGCCAACTCCATTGGTTGGGAGAAGAGGTTCATGTTGTTGCAACTTGAACGCCTTGTTTAGAATGATAAGCAATGAAATTGCTAATAAAACCATGAGGGGGGGAGCAGCACTTGGCCTATTCTATCATAATTAACGGAAAGCACTTTACTACGGAGGTGTTTATTATTTATACAATGCTGACTTTAATCTAACTGCTAAATTGTTTTACTAAATTGTCTAGCAGCTGTAAACATCCCCAGTGATCACATTGTGCCTGTTCTTCCCTGAAGTGTCTATGATTCTGTATCATTTTGAAATATCCAGGTAAAACATAACACATTCTAAGATTCAGACAACTTCCAAGAATAATGTTGGGGGCAAAGGTGATCAGATCAAATAATTAAATATTATAGATGAATAACCATAAGTATTAAAGCGAGTGTTAAGAATGAAGGTGGGAACCTTTTTCTCTCTGTCCTAATTCCAGGGAGAATACCGAACCAGGCCTTAATTCCTTCCAGCATAACCTACAACCTGTTTCCAATTGTTTGGCATCCACTGAACATATGTGGCACCCAACTGCTGTGCGTAATGTTGTATGAATGGATGCTAGACCTTATCTATCATTTATTTGTCTCATGTGTATGCCCATATATATTACAGACATTTTTATTTAATTATTCAGGAATTGGCATATGAGTTGCATTATCTCATTCCTCTGGGCCCCCTTGCTGACAGAATAATGCAAAGGAGCAGTAGCTAACACTTACACTCCTCAGGTTGTTCATCAGGAAATAAGGCCTCATTTAATTGCCTCTTTCACATGGGAAGAAAATTACCCTGAATAAGAAATGTTTCTCCATAAAAAATGTGTCTCTTCCCTTATACTCTTCTCAGTGAAAAGTTGCAGGGCTTGGTTTTCAACTGCAAATGAGTCTCAACTTTGGGACTTTGCCATTTTATAGATATCAAGCAGTAGTCTACAAAGTCGGCATGTATATCTGTTTATTCTGGAAAACAAATGGTATTAGTAAAGATAGGTATGCCACAAGGCTCAGCTTCTGTTTCATTAGAAGGCCCTGGACAGACGATTGTTCTCTAGCTCTCCAAACTATAACGTGGGGTAAATAGAGATGCTTGCTTCTAGGAATGAACATTATGTTGAGTGGGGAACATTTTCAGTTTCAAAAAATTGTGTGCATGTGTGTCTTCAAGGTAGTGGTGTAGTGTATATTGGAGGTGGTGACCCTTTGAGAGCTGTATGCAATGAAATTTTATTTTAATTAGTGTGTATTTGAAGTGACAATAAAATTATTCTCTTCTCTTCTCTTCTCTTCTCTTCTCTCCTCTCCTCTCGTCTCCTCTCCCCTACCCTACCCTATCCTACCCTATTCTATTCTGTGGTAGAATGCTGCCAGTTTAACAACTGGTTTGGTGAGCATGCACTTTGCTTGCATGTGTGCTTTGCATATGTGCACAGCACTGAAAATGGAGCATTTAGAAGCTCATCTGCTTACCTTCCAAGTCAACACGGTAAGTAAAACACTGGGGGCGGGGGATGAGCTGTGCCACACTATTGAGATGAGCTAGAAAGCAGGAAATAAAGGATAGGATAGAGCAGAGGCAGGGGGCAATAGTTTTTTTTTTAATAGCAATAGTTAGGCTTATATACCGCTTTATAGGGCTTTCAGCCCTCTCTAAGCGGTTTACAGAGTCAGCATATTGCCCCCAACAACAATCTGGGTCCTCATTTTACCCACCTCGGAAGGATGGAAGGCTGAGTCAACCTTGAGCCTGGTGGGATTTGAACAGCCAAACTGCTGAACTGCAGTCAGCTGAAGTAGCCTGCAGTGCTGCATTTAACCACTGCGCCACCTCGGCGGGCCCAGCTGATAATCAGAGCTACCGGTTCCCCCCGAATCTGTCCAAACCGGTAGAGTCCCACCCCTAATTCCATTCCATTCCATTCTATTCTTGTTCACTCCTGACAACTGCCTGGACCAGTCCCTGAAGTTCTCTTGGCAAGATTTTGAAAGTAATTTGCCTTTCCCTGCTTTCTAAAGCTGAGAGAAAGTGACTGGTCTTTCTAAAAGTCTATGCTAGCTGGACATTCTTGGTGGTTCTACTTTAAGACATGGGAAAGATTAGTAAGTTTAGGAGGGCAAGGGGAGGGAAGGAAGGCAAATAGGGAAAAAAACTCAGCAGGAAAAAAAACTGTTACTGCAACTGCAGCTGAATAAATGTGCAATTACAGGAGACGGAATATTTTTTGGGAAACTACAAGCCAAAAGAAAATAGTCTTTACTTGGTCATGATGATGGGAACTGGCATTTCTGTTGCTAAGCAATGTAGTAATAAAATATGGTATCACGTGACCACACTCATGTCTGCAGTGGGTGCAATTCTGTTTGCTTTGGTTAATCAACGCCCTTGTAGTTGTTAAGTATGGCATCATCACCATTAGTCACCTCCTGCCAGTTTTCCACTGACTTTTGTTTATTGGAAACCAGCACTAAAGTTCGCAAATGGTAATCACTCGACTACAGGATGCTATGACCATTATAACGATGAGCCAGTTGCGAGGCACTTGAATTGCAATCACATATCCACAAGGTCACTGCAATGGCCATAAGAACTAGCCATAAGCTCCTTGTTCAGCATCATTGTAATAACTTTGGTCAACAGGTCAAAGGGAGAGTAATATCATTTAATATAATTATATGCATTTTTCTCAGAAGATAATCCTATTAAGAAATGTATATAGGAATAATACCTTAAAGCAGTGGTTCTCAATATTTTCTTCACCATGGACCCTTTTTAAATACTTGTTGTGGCCACGGACTATGGCCATGGGCCCCTAAGACTTAACTCAAAATGTAAATCATAGCATTTCTTCAAGCCTTTGCAGATCCCTTGTGATGACATCACGGGCAATCCAGGGTCTGCGGACCACAGGTTGAGAATCACTGCCTTAAATACTTCCATATTATTCTAAGCAAGTGTGCCATCCTGCATCTAGATACCGGGGTCTATCACAGCTTGAATCTTTACTTAGTCTCATATACTTAAGTGAGTGTTCAGAAGCTAGGTTCACATTTAATATCAATCTATGATATTTTTTTCATATTTTAGTTTTAGTGCAATATAGAAATTTATCATGGTGGTTTATCATTTGTATAAAAATTATTCAACTCTTCAAATCTAACCAGGACCAACCCAAACATACTGTAAACTCTCCAGAAGATAAGCAGGGTATTAGAGTGATAAATTATTCTAAATGTCTGTTTCAGCCATTAAATTCTTTGACTTAACTATAGAATGAGTACCAATAACTCAAAAATTCAGTTGTAAAAGGCCCTCGAGCTAGCAATATAAGATTTCACTAAAACACTCACTTCAAAGATTCCAGTTACTATTTTCATTCCTTCCCTCCCTACTTACTTCTCCTTTACTTTATATCTGAGTGAGTGAGCCACAAACCACAAAAATGTATGCTCAATAACTGCTTTTATGATGTCATAAAACCTTTCCTTTTCTTGTCACTTCAAAGTACCCGGAATAAATTAATCTCATTAGGTTTTGTGGGATTACTCCCAAGGAAATGTGCAAAGGATTGTGGTGTGCTTTTTATGACATGGTTAGACATGCCTCTGAGGTACTTGACAACAGCTTTTTTCCTTATATTTATATTTTGTAGCAACTTCATACAAGTGTGTGTTTATGTACTGTATAAAAACAAAGTGTAGTGTAGATAGATGGATGGATGGATGAATGGGAGGGAGAGAGGGAGGAGAGGGAGAGAGAGGGAGGGAGGTATAGGAAGAACTCAAAAACCTCCCACTCTTTCCTAACATGAACTCTTTTTGACCCAGTCTTCTTCCTTTTAAGGCCTATCATGAGATGAAAACAGCACCCATTGTATCGTATCTCCCAATGTGATGGAAGCCTTCCTCCAAGCTTCACATTAATAAAACACTCCCTACCACATTTATTTTGACACTTTTATTCAGAGGATTGTCTTGCTGAGGTCTTCCAATGGTCTAAAATATGAAGTAGATTTTATTGGAAGGGTTCAAAGGAGGAAACAAGAAAACAAAGGGTTTTTTAAACACGTCCTGTATTGACATTCCTGTTTGATCAAAGAACTATGCATGGTTTACAGAAATAAGCCTTGCTAGAGGCCAGGTGTACTCTCTAGTATACAGAATTGCAGCCCAACTTGGCTCATGAACACACTGAGGCAGACTTCTATATAAAGCTGGAATCATACTGCATAAGTGTAAAGTCAAAAATAATGGAAGCAATAATACACAACTTTTCCAAATACAGTGGAATATATACTCCACTGTGTCCAACACTTATGGTCATTTTTTTAAGTACTATTTGAAGAATTTTTCTTTTCCCCTGAAGAAAAAATAGCCCTCAGTTTGTGCTCTGGAAAGTATAACTGTTTAAGTAAGGCCACTAAGATACTGACCTGACCTATACCCATGATATTACAGGGCAGAAGAGTTCAGATTTACTTCTGTCAAGTACGGCAATCTGATATGATTTACAATGATAAATCTTCAACAAAAAAGTTAGCACTCTAATCCTTGATCAATTCGTTTCTACTTACAAGTCAATGATAATTCCAGTTTGCTTAATGGATTTACTTCTGTTCAGTTAAGTCTTTGAGTTATGATTTATTTGACTATTGGTAATGGGTTTAATTAGCTTCAGTGCCCAAGGGCTTCTTACATGAATTCTGGGTTCAGGCTGTTATAACTTGTTTTTCTTCTATGCTTGCAGCTGTAAGCTCTCTTCTAGCAACACATCATGTTCCTCAGAAGAACTCTGGAATGGGAGTCTGGAGACCTTTTGAAATATCAAAGCCTCAGAGGGCCCACTCTTTTTCAAATTGCTGATTAGCATGAAATTAAAAACCAAGATTGCCACAGACTTAATGGCAACAGCATGTTAACAGTTTCTCAAACTTTATTCATAAATTGTGTTTCTATTAAAATCATAACGTTCATCGAAGTGGTTCACACAGGAAGAAAGGGCAACTCTCTATTAACATGAATTTCCTGAGACTCAGTGCTTCCTTCACTTCCCTATCACCGCTGTTCTCCTTCCCTCAAAAGATGAACATGGGGCATTTGATTTAACCACCAGATATTTCTCTCACCATATCATACTCGGTTATTTTTTCTCAGAATAAAAAGAATTTCAAGGGTTTACTTAAAAAGTAAAAAAAAAAAGTGAGAAAGATGGACTTTCAGAATTTTTATAAAGAATTAGATAGTTTGTCCATAACTGAAACCAGGAGGACTTTACTCAGACTCTAAACTACATTGTGAATCTGGAATTTTCTGATTATTATCTTCTCTTCTTCTGAGAAATTACTTTATTCCTTTATCAATGCTTGTTATTCCCAGTGCAGTGGAAATTCTCTCAGAATTACAATTCAGTGTTCAACTATGAACATGGCTGCTATGAATAGCTTCTGCTGTTCAAAATTAAAATAGAACTTTAAAAACATACCATGTGTAGAGTGATCACTGGACTATGCTATTTGTATGCCTGCCTGTGCATTTTTCAAGAACCTATTTGGAAACAAAACTGAAGCTAGTTAATGCAGAACCAGAAGAACAAAGTGATGAAGCAAAAAAAGCAGGGCATCCTTTGGTTTGGAATTGTGTTAGCCTACTACACTTTATCTTGGTATATATTCATGCAATAAATAATAATAATCTAAACCCGTTTGTTTGTCTCTCTCTCCTCACTCAACTTTTAAACCAAAGTATTTTAAATCAGTCTACTGCCAGAACTTTCTGACAAGAATCTTTGTTAAAAAGAATCACTTCTTGATTCCCAGAAACAAAAAGGAATCAAAACATCCCTGATGGCTAATGATTGTCTTTCCATACGCATACCTCAAAGGAGTATGGAGAAGTCCTAGTGGAACCCATTCAAAGTAATATTCAATATTCAAATTAAAAAACACAGGTTGGTAGATGAAATAGATTTAAAATCAGTGCAAAATTGATTCCATCCATGAGTTATTCCCTATCTTTGGTTTTATTAGTAGAATCCCCCACATCAGTCTTAAGGGGTTTCCTTTTAAGTAAACAAATGTAATATTAGCCTGTAAATAAATTCAGCCAGGCCAGCAACAAAGTTTAGCAGCATATAGAAGGTGAAAGCAGCTTTCCCTGAAAATATATATAAATAAAATGTAAACTATCATCATATGCCTTTTGTGCCTTGAATCAGTTCTGTGTAAAGCAGCAGGTTTTCAGTCTATACAATGGACTGCTCCATGGTCAGCGTACAAGTTAGTGCAATTATTGTCTTCTTTTGTACCTTGAATTCAAATTTGCATGATTTCACACATTTCAGAGCTGTCTGATTTTTGCTTTTGAAGTTTTAAAGTCTTCTCAGTATCGTGCATCTGTATCCATTCTCAGTGTTGTCATAACACCATAGTATTAAGGTGAGTTTTTGGTAGTAGGGGCCACAGAGCATACAGAAGGTGAGACTTGAGTAGGCACTCCAGGAATCACTATTCCTTCCCTTTCCCTTTTCTTCTGCTTCATCCTCCGATTTTGAACCAGATTTTCACTTGAGTGTCATTGAGGCCCAGAGACTTTGCTATTTCCACACGCCGGGCTCTGGTGAGGTACTTATTGAAATGGAACTCTTTCTCCAATTCGGTCAGTTGCTTAGTGCTGAAATTGGTTCTCACCACACTGGGAAGACTGGAAGACCCACAAGCTGCGGGTTTACCTGAAAACAATAAGCATTGGTTGAAAAGATGGGACTGTGACAGACGGTAATAAAATATGTAAATTCCTCAGATTAAATCATCAGGATTACACTTGGGGTGGGGACTTTTGTCACCTTTAATTCAAAGTTATTCATTTATGGAGCCCTTGGGTGGGGGATGGGGAGCCCACTGTGTTTCTCTCTGGATTAGATAAGAGGATAGAAACGAATAAAATATATTAAGTCCAGCCCATCTCAGAGAGTTTCCAGCATTGAAAGTGACTATGCGAATGACTTTTTGTGGCGGGATCAGCACAGAGCACTAAATAAGATTTTTTTTAAAAAAAGCTCTGCGCGGCTCTTTGTACAATGAGAAAGCTAAAAAAAAAACTTTTCGCATTTGGACAACTACACAGCAGCAACAATTCGGGCATCGAAGGAGCCGAGGACTCCTTCGCCACAAGACCAACTCACCCACCGGGCAGGCGTTGACGAAGCCCCGGCACTTACTTTTAGGGGGTGCGTTCCTCTTGACTTTCATCCAGTCGAAAGTGCTGACCGACGCTTGGCCGCCGGCCTTGGGGCAGAAGTCCGGGGGCGGGGGCGGCCGCAGCAGCGCATCCTTGGGGCAAGGCTGAAAAGTCTCGGCCAGCGCGGTGTAGTCCATTTGCAGGTAGGCTCCGCCGCTGCCGCCGCCTCCTCCGCCGCCGCCGCCCGGGAAAATGGACGTGGCGTAATGCAACGGCGCGCTCTCCTCCGGCCCCGCGTAGGGCGCCTCGGGACGGAGCAGGTTGAACTCGGCTGATGGGAAAAGATGCGAGGGAAGCGCGCAAGGTGCCAGCTGTTGCGGCTGGAGCCGGGGCGCCTGGCGGGGAGGCGCCAAGCGCTTGGAGAAGTCCGGCAAGCTACCCACGGGAGGAGGAGGAGGTGGACCCGGATAAACGCCGTCCACAGCACCGGCTGACAGGGCGCAGGGCGACCGCAAAGCCACGCTGCCGGGCTCCGCGCTGCTAAACTTCCCGGCTAAACTCAAGCTGTCCCCGCCCCGCGACAGGTACTCCAGGAAAGAGTTCATGGTGGTTCCACCCCGAGGAAGGCACGTCGAGAAGGCACCGCGGAGGCAGAGAGCGCGAAGGGGGCAGCAGCACCCGTCTCCTCCCTTTCTCCTCCTCCTCCTCTACCTGCTCCAGCACCAGCTTCTGCTGCTGCTGCCGCCTCCCCCCACCCTCCTCCTCCTCTCAGCCCCCAGGAAAGTCGGCCGCGAGGCAACTATTCTCCTAATATAGAGCCAGGAGGACTGGCACGTGCTTGCCCGCCGGCCAATAGGGGCCTCGGGAGCCTTGGCGCGCGCGACCTGGGTTGCTGCTGCTGGCCCGGCTTTGGTCTTCGCCACTTCCAACTTTGAAGGGAGGCTGGGACGGGGCTCAGGCAGGGAGGGAGTGGTGTCGTTCGGAGCCTGATCTCGGCCTGCCTAGAATCCACGGAGTCGGATGGGAAGTGAATGAGAGGAAAGACCCTGACTATAAAGGTGAGTTAAAAAGTTAAAGGTTCCCCTCGTACATATGTGCTAATCGTTCCTGACTCTAGGGGGCGGTGCTCATCTCCGTTTCGAAGCCGAAGAGCCAGCGCTGTCCAAAGATGTCTCGTGGTCATGTGGTCGGCAGGACTAAACGTGGAAGGCACACGGAACGCTGTTACCTTCCCACCAAAGGTGGTCCCTATTTTCTACTTGCGTTTTTACTGGTTTCGAACTGCTAGGTTGGCAGAAGCTGGGACAAGTAACGGAGTGCTAGGGATTCAAACTGCCGACCTGATCGACAAGCTCAGTGTCTTTGCCACTGAGCCATCCCACCGGTGAGTTAGAGACCCCCAAAAGCGAAGCCTGTTTCCCCCTTCCTTAACCGGAGAGAGACAGCTTAACATTAAGGGGGGGCTAAACTCTTTCCAAATACTCAGTAATGGGAAATACCTGGCTTTCTAGGCAGAGGAGAGCTTCCAATCATGGTGCAGATGATCCATCTCAGCCCAGACTTTGCAGATCCTCCCTAACAGGTCAATGGAGATCATTCCTGATAGGGTAGGTGTTCAGGAAGTAGTGGGCCAGGGAAGGCAGGGGCTGGAATGTGAAGATGAAGTCAAGCAGTCCTTTCCATGAATCATCTTCTATTCTCCTCCAGTTTGGAATTCTCTATCAAGGTTCTTACGCTGCGAAAGATCTGGGAATTAGACTTGGGCTAAGTTTGTACAGGATGGCTACAGATAGACAGAAATGTCCCTATTTCATGAGACTTTATAGAACTTCTCTGTTGAGGAGATATGAACAACCTGAATGTTTTTTTTAAACTGTGCAAGTATTCATTCTCTCAGTATCAGGCATTTGACAAAGATTTTTTATTTATTTAGTTGTTGCATTGTGAGGCTGCCATTCTGGGTAGAGTTATGTAAAACTGCGAATGATTTACCGGAAGTAGACTATAGAGCACTTTGCTACGCTGCTAATGCTAATTATTTCTGATCTTTTTTTTTAAATGTATCTGATGCTTAACCAGTTCTTCTTAACCAAGATATTACTTTCCTGATTCATTTTCTGTAAAATGAATCTCCTAATGCATGCCAGTTGCCCAAGATAATCCCTTTTTATTGTGAGCTATTGCAGGAGACAGTCTAAGGCAGCGGTCACCAATGGGTGGTCCATGGACTATTGGTGATCCATGCGAAAATTTTAGTGGTCCACAGAAAAATTATTTTTACATTTTTTATATTGCACGAAATACTATTTTCCTTTTTTAAAAATCGTATTAGTGGTCCGCAGGATTTAAAATTATGAATTTAGTGGTCTCTAAATTGGTTGGTAACCCCTGGTCTAAGGTATACTGACTTTTTGATGGAAACCTCTTTTTTCTCCCTCTGTGGCCTTCCAAACCTAAACTGAAAATTTCTCTCTTCTAACCTCTGACCTGAAAGGGGTGGATTTTGTGGGCTGAATCATGATGGAAATTAAGTTCTCTGTGTAATCCTGGCAATGGAGAGGCTCCCCCTATCTTTGAGCATAAAGAAACAAAATTCTGAATATGATGAAAAGGAAACAAATTTGTAATTGTTAATTTTTTTAGTATTGATGTGGATCCAAATTATCGTACTTCCAGTAAAATCACTGAAATAAATAACCTACATGTCATTCTTCTTAATGGCTATACTCAAAGTTTAGGTCCAATCATTCCTTTAATTAAAAGAGAAGAGGTGCTGATGGTTTTTCTCCCTTAGAATTAGAATCTCATGATTAGCCTTATATCTCTACTATGGTAGGGGGACATTTGACACTCTACTTTTGGCAGTCTCGTACCTTAAACTAGTTTTGGTATTAGATGAAAGGCTGCCTTTCTTTTAAATGTAGATCCTCAGCATCTTTAGGAAGGGCTGCACAATTAACATTCAGCAGAATTTACTCACGATTGCCCAAAAGGATGAGTCTGTGCAATATTTTAGTTTTGTCTTTATGATCTAAGAAGCATTTCATCTCTTGCTCCATGTGGGCTTTCTCTGATCTGGACTAAAAAGCATCCGGAAGCCAATACAGATCAGGATGGTATCAACAATGCATGCTACTATACTGAGTAGTAGCTATTAATGGTCCTTGGCCAGCTTGTAAGTGCTCTGCGAGTCTTCCTTGCCAGTGAATCTGAGGCCTCGTGATGATAATGGGTTTCGTTGTTTCCCTTGGTAATAATAATAACAGTCTTGTTGCTTAATGACTGCTTTCAGTTGGCATAGTAGAAAAACAGAAAGAAGGCGGCACACAAGTAGTACTTTTTTAAAACTAAAGTCTCAAACCTCTGTCTCCTTCACTGCTTTGAGGGAGGATATATTTTCCTTCAAAAGCAGAAAAAATTCCATGTTGGCATATTAAGTCATAACCTTTCTAAAATAATTCACAAATAATCATCTGAAGATGTGAACTTCTGGACCACAAAACACATTCCAAAACAGTTCTGAACTTTAAAAATTCACTTTGGGGATCTGTTCAAATCCAGGTGTGTCTATAATAATTTGTATTTAGAATTACTAGCCATTAATTTTAGCAAACAGTCACAGCTTAAACGGTCCAAAACAGTTCCCTGTGTCTTGTTTGAGGCTTGTTTTTCCAATATTAAAGGTAACGTACACAAAAAATCCCTAAAGCCTCTTCGTTATTATTTCTCATGTATGAAGCATAGGATTAGATAATGCAGAGTTTCACTAAAATTCTTGAAAACTTTCTCAAAACTGCTACTTTAAGAGATAATTCCTTGAAACAAACCTATTGAATTCTTGGAGGTGAGAGCAAATGCAGTATCAGATAGCAACAAAATCCTAGACATGGAATAATCACCTATTAATTTCTAGAATTTATAGATGCTAATTGCTAATTTCAACTTTTTTGCAGTCAGATTGTATATAATGTATTTGAGCAGCTTGATTAGAATTTCAGCAGCCAGTGTTGGGAAAAATTGGAAGCTGAAGCATTGAGTTGAGAAAAATTCCTTCAGAGGACTCAAGTAACTATCTTTTTTCCAGCATTACTTACATAATACGTATGCCGAGAGGTAAAAATTGCAAATTATTCTATGGCTTTTGAAACCCATTCTTCCAGATTTATCTACTGAAGAAGCCTGTCTCAGAGAGAACCCATTCTCAGAGATACTCAGAGAATCCTATCAGTTCAGGTAGAACTGTCATAAAAGTACCTGGAGTTCTCTTTTTCAAAGATTTTACTTCAAAGTGTCACGAAAATACCGAGAACAAAAGATAAAGAAGATTGAATAGGAGTTGTTTGTTTCATCATGGAATTAGTCATCCTCCTATAACCCCTTCCCTTTATATTCCTGGAAATTCTCACCTGTTCAATTGCTTCTGCAAACAAACCTGCAATAGAGGAGGATGGTGACCACTATTCTGTCTGATTAGTAGAGAAACTGCTTCTGCTGGCAGATTTTAAAGGGTGATTTAAACAAATATTGAATAGTAAAATCCAAACTATAGTGAACTGTACCAAAAATCAAAGACATATTGTCCTGAAAATCCAATGGATCCCCTTTTCATGCATGCTTGCTTAGCCTGCCTAGTTCCATTATTGCATTATATCTTACTTACAAGCTAAAACTGCAATTGTTTCTGTTGCTCCCCACAAATCCACATAGAAGTAATTTAGTACTACACTAGTTCATAGGTGCCTGTTCCCCACTCTACCACCAATAATTATACTGTACAGTGGATGTATAGAAAAACAAGTACTGATCCATTAATTTCCATGACGTTTCCAACTAAGCCACTTTCTCTTCCTCCCTTTTCATTTTTTTAAAGAAAAGAATAGAGGCTAACAGTGGTTCTTGGAAGGCCTGGTTTCTCATCCTGGCTTTATGCCATTATCTTCTGTTAAGAATATCCTGGGGCAAATATGTGCATGGAAAGTAATTCCTAAGATTAGATCCTAGAGTGATATAGCTAATATTGAGCCATATAAATGGTAGTTGTCTCTTCACCATATGCTGAGTTTACTGTAAAACATGGAACTTTTACGAAACAAATGGAAGATAAAACAGTAGGCTATAGTGATAAACAGGACCTAATTGTCTTTTTATTAGGCTGTATGTATTCTTTATGGAAACTACTAATGTGGTCCTCATTCAACTCAGGCACCTTTTAAGTACAAAAATTGATATATATACTCAAAAAAGGCAAGGATGTTGGGCTTTGATTCTTTTAGTACTGTTCTATACGTTGTCGCAATTGTGATTTTTTTCCTCCACGTTTTAATTGTGGGAAATTTGTTGCCATGAATATACAGCTATAAAACTGAATCTCATGTACTTTGAATGGGTTTTGCATAGATTTAAATTTTAAACTGAATGAATGAAATTGTTTTTGTAAAATACTACTATGCAAACTCTACAAGACTAAAACAAAATCTATATTTCTTTTTCATAATACAGGAAGTTTTTGGTGCTGAAGAAATGGAACCAAAAAGTAAATACAAATGGAGTGGCAAATGGCAAACACTAACTGCTGAGGAGGGGGTTGCCCATTTGTTACATACTTTTCTCTGCAGCTGTAAAGCAACACTTTGGTAGAGAGAGAGAAAAGAGAAACTCTTTAAAACATTTAATACGGTTTGATGGGAAGAATGGTGTAATAACTGGAACTGGAACTAATAATTGGAGGGACTAAATGGTAGTACAAGTGGTATCTCCATTTCCAACCAATATTGGCTAGATTAGAAAAGTAAACATGTGAACTGCAGTGGTGGGAACAAATGGAACAACAGTGCACCAAGCCATCATTTCATGATCTCAAGTTTTTACGAGACATTTGGTACTCTAGGTAAGTACCAAAAGATTTATCTACACAAACTGACCAGACTGCAGAGCAACAAAATAGCTTTTATCCTTTATCAAACTGACATTTGCAGATATGACAATTAACAGAACAAAAATTGGGAAGGTCTGCCTTCTCGCTCCTTGCTGACACTATCTGTCACACAGCATCTCTTCCTGGGACAGCCATATGCTGTGCTTAATAGAAGGGCAAGACTTGTACACCCAGTCGCAAAAAATAGTCAGTGTAGCAGAACAGGGTGCTTGGAAGATACCTGATGATGAAAAGTCATAGCATGAAATTTTCTAGAATGGGGTTGGGCAGATTTTGAAATCTTCAAGATTGCATAGGAAAGAATTCCAGAAACAAAAAGTGGGAGAAACACATTCAAAGTCTGTGAAACACCATATGACATTTGTTCCTCATGTGCAGTATAATGAGGTAGCCAAATGGATAGAAATACCATTTTTAATGCTTTCCATTATGTAATATACTTTATGAAAACTGATGCTGAAGTTTTGGATTTGGTTTAATATTCCTCTTGCCTACAGGGATGAGATCCATACTGAATATAGAACAAAATAGTGCAATCACACTATAATTCTATATAGAATAGAATAGATTAAAAGCTGGCATGGACCTTGGAGGTCATCTAGTCCAGTCAGCTGCTCAAGCAGGAGAACCTATACTATCTCAGACAAGCGACTCTCCAGTCTCTTCTTAAAAACTTAGTTCATTGACTCACATTTGGTGGGGATATAGAGAAAAATAGTAGGGGGTTGCTGAGAGAGACTATAGTCTTCTTAGTGTTGTCTGAACTTGGTTGTGCTTGCAGGTGCTTCATTTGCTTGCAGAAATGTCATTTCCCAGCTAGGTAACATTATCTAATGATGTTACTTAGTTGGGTAATGAAACATCTGCAAACAAAGCTCAGACAGCAAATATTCCACAGTTCATAATTCATATACATATAATCTTCTATTAAAATTTTTAACTTCATCAGAGGAGTGCTCAGATGAAACAAATGTGTCCATGCATGCATGTACATACAATCCTGTGGGTGGAACTACAGGATCCCAGTCTAAAAAATGCAAGCAACATACCATATTTATGATACGTTGCTAACAAAAGTCTTTCAAATTTTGCTTTGTATAATTGAATGCCTTTAGCAAGAATCCCATCTTCTTGATTAAGTTTAATACATCTGAATTAGATTTTGTTTCATTTCTTGAGTGATTTCTCAGTGGTCTTCAGAAGTTGAAATATACTAGTTCAAAAAACCACTGGTTTCCATGTTCAGTTGCTTCTTTGCAGAAGGATTATCATTTTTTTTTTATCAAAAGTAATTATAGATCGATCCAGTTTACTCTGGGCAAAAAACAAAAGCTTAAGGATGCCTCTGTGATGTTGAAAGAGGAATATATTAATGATCTTATGGCCAGCCCAGTCCAAAATAAATTATTTCCCAAAGAAAAGCAAATGATGGCTGTCTCCTTATCACCCACACAAGTTAGGATGCATAATATACCAGATTTTAATACCAGATCCCCAAAACAGGAATCTTCTAATTGAATTTTCTTGATACAACTAATGATTTGCTTATGATTCCTATCATAAGCTAATCTGAGGTAATTGATTATCTTATAGTGGGAATCATAAGCAAATCATAGTTTAATCTCCTGCCAAGTGCAGTTTGTATCTGATAATATAAGCTGCTAGTCCTCAAGATATTCAACACTTTCTGATGTTTTTGTTACAGCATGTAAACACTTACACTTTTTGAGCATATTTTAAGAGTCCTTATCTTATGTGATTGCTTTCCTAGTTCTTACATACAATTACATACTGGACCATCATTAATTTAAAAAAACACAAATTTGCTTTATTCTAATACTGTACAAAGTAATATCCAAATCTTTATTCCTATTTTACAAATGTCTCCGGAAAAAAAACAATTTGCCCAGGAAACTCACTTTGTTATGAAAAAAACAAATTTTGAACTTGGCTTTGCTCCCCTGTTTTAAATGCTGAAAGTTGCCTGAGAATTTTATTGTTATGTTTTTAGCCCATCTTTTATATATATATTGTATCTCAAGGTGGCGAACACATCGCTTCATAATCACAATTTCTACTTTCCCCACAACAACAGCCCTGTGAGATAGATTGGACTGAGAGAGAATGACTGGCCCTAAGTCACCCACCTGGCTTTATGTCTAAGGCAGTGTTTTTCAACCTTGGTGACTTTAAGTCTTGTGGACTTCAACTCCCAGAATTCCCCAGCCAGCTGTGCTGGCTGGGGGATTCTGGGAGTTGAAGTCCACAGGACTTAAAGTCGCCAAGGTTGAAAAACACTGGTCTAAGGGAGGACTAGAACTCACCACCTCCTGGTTTCTAGCCCAGCTTCTTCACCGTTTCACCAAACTGGCTGCTACAGTAACAGCCTTCTCTGTGGTAAAAAGCCATGCTTATGGAAGTTCACTCTTCCATAACCTTAAAGAAAGGGGATTTGCAATAGCAGTTGGACATCATTTGATGCTTGGGGCTCACCCACAAGACAATGTTAAAATAGGTTGCCTAGAGTTTGTGGGATGACACAGCTTTAAAAAGGCCTTCATGTTGTTCTCAGCCCTGTACCACTAAGGCGGATCAAAGAGATCAACAGGAGACCAATGTTTCCATTGGAAAATGAATATGCCTACCTCTATGCAAACATTTTATGATACATGAGGGAGGTTAGTGACCTGTAGAGCTTCAATTTACCTGCTCCTATCCCGCCAGAAGGCTCCCTGCTTCCACAGCTGCTTCTCATTTGGCTGCCAGATTGATCAGGGCCTCCTTTTTGTTTTCTCAAAGGAATATCAACCTCATGGAAGGCTTTCCGTGGTCTATGTTCCCATTTGTAACCCCCCCCCCAAAAAAGTTCTATGTTATCCTATTTCTGGGACCTACCTTGATGTTCTTCCCACCTCCTCCTCTTGGTAACACCATTGCTTCTCTGAACAGCTGCTGTGATCATTCCCAGCCAATCCAAGCATCCGCATCTATCTGGGCATCTGCAAGAAACTGAGGGCCATAAAGACCTGAGGTGGGAGGGGCCAGTAGCTTTACAGGTAGTCCTTGATTTACTGTTCTGACCTAGGCTTCCTTAACAAGCATGAAGCAGAGTCTTGGTCCCTATTTACAACCATACTGGGGCAGCCTTTGAAGAGTATTCGGATACTTCAACTGGTCCAGAATGCAGCCGCGCGAGCGATTGTGGGTGCACCTCGGTACACCCACGTTACACCTATCCTCCGCGAGCTGCACTGGCTACCGATCGGTCTCCGGATACGCTTCAAAGTGCTAGTCGTAACTTATAAAGCCCTTCATAGTATTGGACCTGGGTACTTGAGAGACCGCCTGCTGCCAATTACCTCCCAAGACCCGTCAGATCTTACAGGGTCGGCCTCCTCCGGGTTCCGCCCACCAGTCAATGCCATCTGGCTACTACCCGGGGGAGGGCCTTCTCTGTAGCAGCTCCGGCCCTTTGGAATGAACTCCCCGCGGAGATCCGGACCCTCACCTCTCTCCAGGCCTTCCGGAAAAGCCGTCAAAACCTGGCTGTGCCGGCAGGCCTGGGGTTGATGAGTTCCCCTCCCCTCTCGACTGGTATGGCTGTGTGATTTTCGTGTATTTTAATTATGTGTACTGTTGTTTATGTTTCCTTTCCCCCCTGAGTTGTTCGCCACCCTGAGTCCCTCCTGGAGAAGGGCGGCATACAAATAAACCAAATACAAATACTGAATTCCTTTCATTCACTGTCAGCAAGGCTTGGAAAACAGTCTTTCAGAGGAATATTTATCAACACAAACCTTATTCCACTTAATTATCTTGCCACCAGATAATTAGTTACCAAACGCAGGGCAGGGCAACACTTGGCACAGAGTCTCTTATAATCACAAACAACTTGCCTCTCTTGAAACGAAAGGAACTAATGGTTTCCTGCAAAAGCCCCCTCCCCATTCGCTCCTCTTTTGTATCCTCTGGGAGGGGCCAATCACCACCAGGTGTGGTTTTACTCCCAAGCCGACCCGGCTTTCTTAGTTGTTCTTGTCTTCTGGCAGCTCTGTGCATGTGCGCACTGCGAACAGGCTCCAGCTGTTCCTCTGCTTCACTGCTGTCCAGCTCCCTCTCTGCCTCCGATGCGGAGCCCTCGTCTGAGCTTTCCTCAGCCCCAGGACTGGCCCATGTTCCTCCCCAACCTCTTCACTGTCCGACTGCTGCCAAGCTCTGCTGGCTGCTGGTGGGCCACAACACTTAACAATTATAATAGGGATTGGAAATTTGTCATGAAACAATGAGCCACTAATAAGGCATCACGTGACCACACCCAATTTTACAGCCTTTTTTTTGCCATGGTTTTAAGGGAATCATTACAGTCATAATGGAGGACATCATGTGACTACAATTTGCAACCTTTCCTGTCAGCTTCTCTGTTGAGTTTGCTTATCAGAAACTGACTTGGAAGGTTGCAAAATACTGATCACATGACTGGGGACGCTGCAACCACCATAAATGCATGATGGTTGCCAAGCACCCAATCACAATTGTATGACCAAGAAGACATTGCAATGGTCCTAAGAGCGGAATCCTAAGTTGCTTTTTCAGCATCATCTTAACTTTAAACAAGTCACTAAACAAATGGTCATAAATTGAGAATTACCTGTAGTAGAATCAGTGTCAGGGTTCCAAGTAATACCCCTAAAGAAAGAAGACTTGAGTTTCCTCAAAGTTCCATTTTATTAGAGATTGGGAGGGGAGAAAAGCACATTGCCAGGTAAATGGGGAAATGCTCTAAAGTACAACCAATGTTTATAACAAAACTGAAAACATGAACACTTCCCCAAGTCATTAGACAGTAGCAGATTTTCCAGAAGCAAACAGAAAGGCTGGCCCACATACTTAGAGAATATAAGCTGTTTGCTCTTTTTGTTATCCAAACTAAGATACATTTCAAACGGAGGGAGCTTATTTTTAGACGTTGGAACTGGACCTTGATTTCTTAGCAACAGCATATTTCTTTTAAGAATTATTTCACAGAAATTCTTGTTTTCCCCACTATTCTCTCTCAGTCTCTGGAAAAGATTCAGCTACTCAAAATTAATGTACCTTGACTTTGAATATTAGATAGAAGGCAATTTAAATGGCCATCACTATCTCAACCTTGGCATTTACCGGTAACTCCAAAATTGACTTTGACCAGTTAAAATGATTTCCGGAACCATCAGCAAAGAAACTTGATTGGATGAGTGGCTGGGATGAGGATCAGGCATATTATGGAACATGGGCATGTGCTGTGGGAACCTAGGTTAATGGTTAATTTAGGGATTCATGTATTGTTCAAATTCAGAAACTGAGTTAATTGAATAAATGATGGTTCCTTACCATGGCAAAAACTGTGTGAATATAGCTATACTGAGAAAGGAATTTAACAGATATGGATCCTAATCTCACTTTTTAAGCAAGATAATGAAGTTTAGGCATTCCCAGGATACTCAAGTACCTTAAAAACTTAAATGGAAACTTATCAAGTTCCTAGCAAACTTCCAGAACTGGGAACCGGAAAATCCTTTGTATCATGCCAATTACTTACCTCCCAAATTCCTCACAATTTCTTATGCTGGCTGAGCAGTGGTGGGTTCTTGTAGAGACTACTGCTGGTTTGCTCAGGGATGCGCCCTGCGCACGCGCTTGTTGTGCACTACATGCGCATGCGCAGTACAACAAAAATTGCTCTGTGCATGCACAGAAGAAGAAAAGATGGTGGCCCCTATGGCGCGCTGGGAGAACTGGTTCAGGGGCATGGCAGCCATGGGTCATTGCTGGTTCCAGCAACCCAGGCTGCCAAGCTGCTACCTGTTCAGCCGAACCAGTCCCAACTGGTAGGAACCCACCACTGTGGCTGAGGCTACTGGGAGTTGTATTCAGCAGCAGCTAAAGAACCACAGGTTTGCTACCTTAGATTTCTTCTATTTCCAAATTGCTTTTTGGCATGGAAATGTTTTCCTGTAATGTTTAGGAACATTCTAAAATTGGAAGTGATAGGAATGTAAGGAGGGTGGTTTCTATTTCAGATACATTTGACCTCAGAATTAAACTCTGATCAATGGGGGGGGGGGTGACAGCAGCTGCTATCTCCAAAGCCACATCCAAAAATGCTTTTGAAAATCCATTTCAAAAATGCTTTTGTACTTTATGTAAGGATAGTGAATACACAACAATGTCTAGAATATACTTAAGCAAATAAAACTAACGGTTTCTGAGTTTCTAGTTTATATGTTCAGTACTGCTAATATATCAACATTATTGTTTATTTAAAGCACACTTTTTGTTTTTTATTCTTTTTGTTTTTAATAAAAAATTCAAGGTGACGAATATACCTAATATTCTTTCCTCCTTCTATTTTCCCCACAACAATAACCCTATAACATGGGGTTGGGTTGAGACAGAGTGGCTGGTCCAAAGTCACCCAGCCAACTTTCATGCCTAAGGCAAGACTAGAACTCACTCTCCCAGTTAGTAGCCTAATGCCTTAAACATTAAAACAAACTGGCTCTTTTGTATATGCATATCTATTTAAATGCAGCCTTTATTACACACTTACATGAAGTTTCTTGTAGATACATAGAACTGCAAGCCAACAGTAAAATTATATTACTTAGAAATGTCACTGAATTCAATAGACATTATTCCTAGATTAACAGCACTCAACTCTGACATTTAAAACTGCTCTAGAAATTTCTATATGTAGACAAATCATTAGACTGATATGAACATACTTTTGATTCAGACTTGTTTCTATGAAGTAGTCTAAAGAGCTCTTATTTGGAATCAAGAGTCAGAATAACAAGAGTTGGAAAGGACCTTGGAGGTCTTCTAGTCCAACCCTTCGCCTAAGCAGGAGACCTTACCCCATTTCAGACAAGTGACTGCCCAGTCTCTTCTTAAAATGAAAGAAGAGTGATGAAGCATCCACAACTTCGGATGGCAAACTGTTCCACTGGTTAATTGTCCTCACTGCCAGGAAATTACTGCTTAGTTCTAGATTGCTTCTCTCCTTGATTAGTTTCCATCCATTGCTTCTTGTCCTACCCACAAGTGCTTTGGAAGAGGTTGCTCCCCAATTCTTTGTGGAAGCCTCTCAAATATTGGAACACTGCTATCATGTCACTCTAGTCCTTCTTCACCCAATTTCTGCAACCATTCTTCGTATGTTTAATCTCAAGCTCCCTAATCATCCTTTTGCTCTTTTCAGCATTTTTCAGAGTCTCAACATTTTCTTATATTGTGCGTGCAATATTTGAAATGCGGCCTTACCAAGGCATTATAAAGCAGTATTAACACTTCATGTGATCTTGATTCTATCCTTCTGTTAATGCAGTTGAGGATTGCTTTGGCTTTTTGATGGCTGCAGCATGCTGCTGGCTCATATTCAAGTGATGGCCACGAGGACTCCAAGATCCCTCTCGCAGTTACTGCTATTGAGCAGGTTTCACCTAATCTGTACCTGTACGTTTGGTTTTTCTTGTGTAAGAACCTTACTTTTCTCTACGCTGAATTTAATTTTGTTAGATAGGCCTCAGAATTCAAATGTCAAAATCTGTTTGGATCTTGAGCCTATCTTCTGGGATATTGGCTATTCCTGCCAGCTTGGTGTCATCTGCAAATTTGATGGGTTCCTTCTGTTCTCTCATCTAAATAGTTTACGAAGATGTTGAAGATGTTGGGCCTAGAACAGAACCTTGAGTACCCACTACTTGCTTCCTCCATGTAGATGCAGTTCTGTTGAGGACTACACCTTAAGTGTAATTTGTCAGCCAGTTACAAATTCATCTGATTTTGATGCTACCTATCCCCCATTTCTCTAGCTTACCAAGAGGTAGGCTGTAGTTCTTGGTAAGTAGGGTGTACCTAGATTTAATGTTGACCATAAAAAATCTGTGATATGAAAGGTGTCTGTTTTGTTATGTCTCCAAACATGTTATCTCCTTGGAATTTGCTGAAGCTAGAAATGATTTTTATACAGATATATTTCAAAACTTGCATCCCCTGGAAGAGGCAGACTCATCTGAAAGCTGGAGTATCTTGTGAAAGAAGAAATAATTTCCAAAGCTGAGAAGGAGGCGGCAAAAAAGATTAACTCTCTAGCACCTGCTGTGGGTGAAGGAGCTATTGCAACTTTCTTGCTTTATATTTGAGACTAACACTGTATTTGGGGAGGTGGGGGAGGTAGTCCACCCAGTTTCTTCCTCTGCTCTTTGGAATGGAGAGGCTGAAGATAAATGCTGGTTTGGGAAGCAGACCTATCCAAAGATATTCTGGAAAAAAATATCTGCATTTTGTATAGAATAAAATGTACGTGGACATAAAGGCAATTTAGTGCCTTCAGATCTTCAAGACTACAATTTCCATCAGCCCATGCTGCCACAGAACTGGTCTATTCCAAGTTAGAAGTTGTTATTCGAGCATCTGGTGGGCACCACGGCTTCTACATCCTCTTATTAAATACACAAGCTGTGTAGAAAGAAAGAAAGAGAGAGAAAGAAAGAAAGAAGAGAAGAAAGAAATAGAAAGAAAGAAAGAAATAGAAAGAGAAAGAAAGAAAGAAAGAAAGAAAGAAGAAAGAAAGAAGAAAGAAAGAAAGATGCTTGAGATCTGGTGACTCGTACTAGTCTCTCGCTACGCAATCCGCAGTTTCTGTAAGCTCCCTAAGAGCTGCTACTTACAAGTAGCGAAGGTAGCCAGATGTAGAATATAAGACAGCAGAGGATGGATGTTAACGCAGCAAATTCTTTCTCTGTAGTTCTCCCGTGTTCTTTCCTCTGAGGGCTATTCGAAAGTTAGTGGAGGAGGCTTAGGGGACGTGTTGGCTTCCGCCCAGCCCTGGACCGGTGCTTTCTGGACGGGTCCCAGCTGGTCCCGGACTGGGAGCGGACGGAGGAGGGGCGGCTGTCGAGCGGAGAATGCACACGCGGCGTGATTGATGAGCCCTCAGTAAACAGCCCCCCCCCTCCCCCCGTTTGCTCTTGCTCTCAGCAATGCGCCAGCTAGCTCCCAGTGAAAGCAACTGCTCGGTTGTAAAGGGGAAACGTGCTACTCCCTGGGGGAGTCGCTTCCTTTGGAACTCCTTAGGAACCCCGCACCGGATCCCGCGTCTTTTTCAAAATTGTGGCTTTGATTGCATGCGGGGCCGGGGCGGATATTCCACGCAAGCCTCACAAAGCGTCCCCTCTCTGGCTAAACTCAGCCGGTCGGGGACGAGAGGAGAGCCAGGTGGCTCGCCTGCTCGCGGTCGCGGTTTCTTTTCGCACTTGGGCCTGTTGGTGGCGCTGTTCTCCAGAATGGTTACTGCCTGGCCTGGCTGTCCGAAGTGGGAGCAGACTGCGGAGTCGGAAGTTCACCCCTGAGCTCCAGCTTTCTTTCGGGGACAAACTATATGCAAAGCAGAAACCAAGGCAGTGTGTAGGCCAGCCAATATGTGAGCGTGGCCAGATGCTCCAAAGAGCAGACATTCTAAATCCCATCTTTACTGCTGTTTTGCTTCAAGCTGAAGCCATACAGATTTGCCTAACCCGGATACTGTATAGAATCAAATGTTAGCCTTGGTGTGTTCTGCAGCTAATGGGTATTTCAAAATCTCAGAAGGTGACAGGACTAGAATGATCTCATTCCGCTTCAAAATTTAAGTAGAGTCAAGGTTGTTTAAGTAAGTAGATGAGAGGAGAGAATCCCAGGAATGTAGACTAGATGGGTAAGTAAAACAAAAAGAAAAATCTGACAGAACAGAAGTGAGAAACCACTTCTGTTTTGCTGTTTGGAAAACTACCTGGAGATATCTGTTAAAGCACCAGGAGTCAAGCTTGGCTGTAGGAAACTTTTACCATTATTCATCATAAAAGTTACATTGCTTTAGGTGGGCTTCGAGGGACAGTATGTATATAGTGGATAAGGCAGCAAGCTAGAAGTCGGGATGCTGTGAGTTCTAGTCTCACTTAAGGCACGAAGCCAGGTCAGCCACTCTCTCTCAGCCCTTGAGTCAGAAGAAGGCAAGGGCAAAATCACCTCCAAAATGTTGTCAAGAAAATTGCAAGGACTTGTCAAGGCAGTCACCGGGATCAATACTGACTCAAAGACAATGTTTGTGTGCACGCACACATACATGAACACACACATTCACAATCAGGCTTACTATTAAGATATTCACAGAAATGTTGGACTCTAGCCCTCATCATTCCCAGTGCCCCCATGTTTATGATGGCCATTGAAGTTGGATGCTTTCCTAGATGCCTGAAAGGTAACAAGTTGGAGAAACTGGACTAAAAGGGTCATTGGGATATCCAACTGGTAATTTTAAAGAGATACTCATGCAGGTCCATGAAGAAATCAGAAAAATACTATAAGTGCCTTAAACGTTTCTATTCATCAAATGACACAAAAAATCTTTTCCCAGATGCCCTTAAGGCACAAATTTGGCCTGGAAATATCTTTTTCCCCCTGTATGACCCCAAATGTTGCCTTCAGCTCATCACCAGAAACAGGCATCAGAGGCAGTATTGGAATTGGCAATAGGATCAGCCAATTCCAAGCCAACATAGTTTCCCCTAACTCAGGGATGGGTAAGAAACTCAGCTGTGAGGAAGGATCAAAACAGATACTTGAGTTCTTCTAATGTTGTAAAATGAAACAATACATAAACCCTGGTAAAGAAATCCAGAAAGCACACTTTTAAAAATCATTTTTATTGATCCTAATAGAAGAGTTAATCTACTCTGACAGGGATACCCAAGGCTTTTCTCCATTACTGAAGTACAGGACTGCCCAACATAAGGATAGCAAACAGATCAACAGAAAAGATTAAGGGCTCACTGCTCTCTTGCAAGTTTGCCTTTTGCAGATGTCTGGAAATAACCCACATTGAAATCAATGAGGATTTAATATGTTGGGACCAGGACACAACATTTCCCAATGTCATTTAAAACCATTGCATCTGATTTAGACAGAAATGAACATCAGTCGTATTCTATGCACCTTCACTGTGAAGAAATTCATAGAATTTGATGGTGCTTGTTTTCATATTTGACTGATCTTGGTGAAAATGTCCTCAATTGACCTTGATTTCAGTTCTTTCAACTAAATATAAAGAAGATAGCTTTGTGTGCTCAGTGCAGTACTTGAAGTCAGTAAAATTTAAAAAATGAGAAATTACTTTGGTCAACCTATTCATTTTAATGGTACATTCCATGTAATGATACATTCTCATCTGGTGATCTTAGCACTAAGGGCCACGTCATAGATGAAGAGTTAAATAGTGAATTTTCTCATATGTTTAAGAATGTGTATTCATTCTGCAGGGCTGAATATTGTGTATGTAGAACATAAACAACATGGTTGCTCTGGCAACAACCTTGTTTAGGATTGAATGGGAGGATCACACAGAGCAGCCCTCTTAATCCCATTTGACCTCTGATTTATGTCCAGTATTATGGTATTTTCTTCCCTAGATTACCTGTGAGGGTCTGTGGTTGGGGTAATGCTTTATACTAATTCCACTCTTTCTAAATTGACAGTACCAATCAGTGGCAGGTCTCATCCCATTCAAGCCCTCTTGTGCAATTCTTCGACATCTTGACCCTTTCTCTGGATGCTGTAAGGCCAGAATGGGATGGAACAGGTTGAAGCTGAACCCTAATAAGATGGAACTGATGCTGCTCCACAGCAGAAATCATCATGTTGTGTTGTTGCTCTCGTCTTAACTCTTGAGTGGGGTGGTAATTCCTCAGAAAAAAGACATCTACCATTTAGGTGTCCTCCTGGTCTTGCTGATATTGTAGATTTCCAGGTGAAAGTTTTGGCTGGGTGGGCTTTTGCCAATTTTGGTTGATACATCAGTTGCAGTTGCATCGTTTAAAGCAGGAATCCTGGTAACAGCACACTATCATTGCCACTGCAATTCATTTACATAGACTTTGAAGTCTACTCAGAAACTATAATTGGTGGGTAAGAGCTGTTAGGGACATATTATACTCTACGTATTATGGAGACTGCTGTGGGTTTCAGCAGATTTCTCAGTACAATTAAAAGTGTTAGTTTACATCTACAAAGCCCTATGTGGCTTAGCTCCTAAGTATCTTAAGGACCTCCTCCTCCATACTGAACGAGCCATCTGGTGCATTTTGCTCCTGGTGGGAACACTCACTTCTCTGCAAGAACTCATAGCCAGAATTTTTACAAGATAGCTCCAACCTGTGGAACAGTATTCTCAAGAAAATAAGTTAATGTTCCCATCACATTTTAGCTATATAGATTTGCATTTAAAATCGTTGTTTTACTACGGTATTTGTATCCTACTGCTTTCAATGAGATAACTTTTTTTTTAAGTCAGAAAGATTAGTTCCTTCACTATGGATATGGCCTCTTGTTGTGCTATGGTGGCTGGGAGTTATGAAAATTGTGATCTTAAATTATCTAAAAAGGGAAGGTTAGATTAAATATTACAATGTCTCAAATGTTATTCAAATAATGCAATTATTGAATCATTATTTGGATAATACAGTAATAATAACAATGGAATGCAAATATCAATGGACATTTGTATTGAACAAAATCAATAAACAGAATAACATACTTGCATTAATACCTACCTAAGCCAATCAAAATATAGTGTTTCACCAAGAATAAAAGGTTTCCTGGAGTATCTTGCCCAATGTTGTTTTAATAAATTTATGAATGGGTTATATAATTATGTTTATATTTTGATAAGTAATTTTCCTAAAATCATATCATTGCAATAAATGCTTTAAAATTTATCTTTCTAAATGATTTGGACTAAGTATGGACAATCATATCTATCTATTTGTGTGTGATACATTTGCAGAGAGCCATCCTGCCCCAGACCCTGGCATGTGTTCCCCTGAGAACCTCCAAAAGCTGCTGCTAAACACTTTTCATGTGATAGAAGGAATTAAATTTCTACCCTCTTCTTTATTCGGCTTCTACCCACTTTTTGAGTGTATCCTCAAGCATGATTCTCAAAGTCAAGAAGCATTCTTGAGTTTTGGAATCATGCTAGAGGATACACTCAAAAATGGGTAGAAGCAGAATAGAAGAGGGTAGAAATTTAATTCCTTGCTCCAAAACGTTTATTTAATTTCTTGCTCCAAAAATAAAATTCCTTGCCCCCAAAAAGTTTATTCACTCCTGCCCTGGAGACAAAAAGAAAGTTCAAGATGATTTTGACAAAATATAAACTAAAGTTCCAAACATAGAAAAATCCAAAGTTCTGTATTTAGGGCTAATGTAGTCAACAGAAGTACTGTATGCTACAGGCACTACAAGTAATGAACTGGGTCTATTTGATTTTGAGAAAACTTCATCCAGACTGCTTACCATTTAATAGAATTTCCATAAAATTAAGTATGTACCAATAACAGCAACAAAGTTGGTCAAAACCTTAAAAACAAAGTCCTGAGGAATACTGCTAGAGTTAGGTTGTTTACCTTTACTACAAGCTAAATCACAACTAAGAGTCTGAAATATAGTAATGAAAATTACTAGTGCTGAAGGGCTGCCATATAGCTGATGGAACAAATGTGCTTTCTGGTGCTCCAGATAATAGAACTTGAGCCAATGAGTACAAATTTCAGTAAAATTAAACATTAACTAGAACTTAATAGAAGCTGTTTGGCAGTTGAACAGAATGACTAGAAAGAAACTGGAATTTCTTTAATTAAGAGTTTCTGCCTAGAATCATGTTCTGTATTAGTACAGGATTGACTAGACTAGATGTCCTTTGATGTTATTTCCAATCCTATGAGTCTATTAGCACAGGAATAATCTAAATTATTCTAACAGAACTTGGTTACTAATACAGGGTAGAGGTGTATTTTTAATTTGCAATTAAACTATTCCAATGATTAGTTAGAACCATAGAATTAGAAATGGGTGAGGGTCACCTATTTTATTTCCTGCCAGTTAGGATCAGCAGTATAGAATTCAATTAAACATACTTGATGGCTGTTTGTCCAGTCCTGCGCTTAAATACTTTCAGCAGTAGAGTCTTTGCTACCTTATAAATCAGTCCTTTCTGCTGTTAAATAATTTGTGCTTTCAGAGAGTTTCTTCTATTGTTAAACTGACATCGGCTTCTCTGCCATTTCCACACAACAGCTGTAGTCTCTCTGAAGCAATGGAGAAAGGTTTTTTCCATCTTCTGCAGGTTACTTTTCAAGTTTTGAACGACTGTCTGCGTATCTTCCCTTAATCTTCTCTAGGGCTTGAACACCCACTTTCCCCCCTCATTCTATATGTGATATGGGCAGCTACATAAATATGATGCATACATACAACAGTACTTCTGTGAAATCTTGCTCTTCCATCTCTATTTATCCATGTGGCCTTGAGGCCTCCTTGCCCTAGCTCTGAGACAACCTGCTGATTATTTGAGGAAACATCCTTTACAATAGAGTTCCCATCCTGGGACTATACTATTGTTAGGCAGGTTGAAGATTGTTCAAGGTAAGCAGGTAGGAAAATGATTTTTCCTTTTTTTTTTAAATGACAAATTTATACAAACATTCAATGTCATATAAAAGTCATCTTTAGAGCGTTCTTGACCTGCTGCGTCCAGTTGGCCAACTACAGGACTGCCCTTCCAATTTTAAAATGGGCTATGGTTCCTCCATGGCCATTTCTATTTTGGCTGTTGGAAAGAACAAATCTCATTCGAAATGTTTTTCTTTTCTTTGTTTGGGGAGAGGGTGACAGCAGTAAGATGTCAAGGAAATATCAACCAGGAAAGACCTCTCAGGTCAAAATTTTCACTGGAAAATGCCCAGTTAGAGTGGGCAGATGTACCAATTGCAAATTTAAAAGGCAAACCTTGCATCTCATTCCCATCTCCCCCTCCTCTTCATTTTGGAGACAATTCTCTGTGTCTGTCTCGGTCCTTTACAATGCACAAGACCCTAATTAGAGGGGGGGGGGTTGCCTCATCTCCAGATGCATCTCCTGCTTTCCTCTTCCTTCTGCCTTTCTTTAGCTCTCTAACATTTCCCCCAGCAGCAACTGCCCTTGTTTGATAGCAGAAATTCTGCTGGCATCCAAATTCTGCTTATTGCAGAAACAAGACAAGGCATGATTTCCTAAGCAACAAGCCTTATTGCACCATACTGGCTAGCAAATATACGACATAATTTTTATGGACCATAGTCCACTTCACCATATACTCACTATCATTTGAACATAAGTGTATTTATTGTATTGCTATGGTTCCTTCAGATTCCATTGTTGGCTCCCTGTATAGATTAGGCACGTAATTCCTTATTTTTAGTCCTAATCATTGCCTCATTTAGACAGTGTCATATTTCTAATATCTTTCAGCATTTTTTCAGAAAAGCTGCAAAAGATTGAATACTTAATTATACAAAGATGTATAATGTATAATTATACATTATATTCTATTTTACTAAGGTGTTTGCTCAAAAACACCTTAGTGAAATAGTCACTTGAAACTAGGAGATCTAATATTGTACTTGCATTTAGGATGACATGTAATCTCAAATTCAAGTATTTCATCTGAATCTCTGCAAGGATCCAAGACAAAAGACATTTTTCCACCAGAACTACACTACTTGCTTTGAGTTACCATTCTTTTTTTAAAAAACACACTGATACAATATTTTTTGCCTGATCTTTTGCATCTTACTATTTCAATCAAAGCGAACTGCTTTAGCTAGCATACACTGTGCACTACTGTTGTGGGAAGAACTCGTCCTCTTAGAAGGAAAAGCTCCCAAGTAAATGTATGACTGATGCCCTTCCAATGGCAGACAATAGCATAGCAACTCCCAATTTTGCTCCACAAGGCCTCAGAGGTGTTAAGTCTTACAAGGCTATCTATCCTCCATCCCTTAGATGCACGGGTGAGCCTGCTGGAGTTTATTCTGAGGGATGCCCCTTGGTTAGAGTGTGGCGGCTGTAACTTATAGCCTCTTCTGGAAGGAAGAAGCATTTCGGACTCCCCACCCCCCCCCCCAAGAACAGGAGCCGCCTCCCATACTGAAAAGATCTCTCCCGTCTCTCCCCCCGCCCGCCTCCAGAATCCAACCGCGCCGCCTTGCAGAAACGGGCGACTTCGGCGTTTGAAGGAAGGCTGCGAGGGGGGAAAAAACATGGCTACCGGGGGGCCCTTTGTTCGCACAGACGGCAGCGCGAGAGGCGAGAGAAAGGAGAGGCGGGAAAGCGGGAAAAGACAGGGCAGAGGCGAGGCGCGTCAGGCGCTGCCGGCGCGTCTCTCTGCAGCCTGGCGCAGCATTCGGCTCAGCGATCCCCGTTGACCCCGCCTTAGCAGTGCCCTCTCCGCGCGAGGTTGCTTAGCTACCGGGCTCCGCTCCGAGCCAATGAGGGGAGAGGACGCCGGCGGCAATTTTCCTCAAGTGTGGGAGGGCGAATCCCCTGAGCGCCTCGAGCCCTTCCTCCGCGCCGCTGCCCTTTGGAACGGAGCCTCGCGCTAGGGGGAAAGAGGAAGCAAAAACAACACCCTTCCAGGGTTCTTCGGCGCGCCAAGGCGCTCGCTACTGTCCCCCCCCCTTTTTTTTTCCCTTTTAGCCCCGCGGGTCGCAGCTCAGCGGGGAAATAGGAATCCGCGGGGAGGTTGCTGGCGATTTCAACCGAGTAAAATAGATCCCGCGTAATCTATCCAACCCTGGCCAGCTCGACAAGCCCATCCGCCGATGGAGAAGAAGGGAAGAATGAGGAAAGGGGGGTGCAGGAAAAAGGATGAGGGAGGAGATAGGCAGGCAGGCAAGCAATGCATGCTTTCTTTTGACCACGGGGACAAAGGACGTTGAGGGAGCAAAGCGGTCGCGATCCACTCAAAGTTCCTCTCCAAAATTATTGCTCTGCTGCTAGGATTGCTGTTGTTTCACGCTACCGTATTGCTGTCTGACTACTGACTACCAGTAAATTGCTAGACGGGTGAGGGATACAGACCTATTTCCAGTTTTAGGAAGGTCGGCAAGTTTTGCGTACAAAGAGGGGGAAGTTGGGGTGTAGCTGAAAAGAAAGAGAGAAAATAGATACCCGCTCCGTTTAGGGATTATGGAGAGGCATTCGCACAAACTTCCTTGTAATTCAGCCCAGTGCATTTGATTGAGATTTATTTCCCGAGAAATGTATGCTTAGGCGTGCAGCCCTAAAGGGAGAAGAGAATGGTTTCGAAAGAGAGAATGGTTTCAGCGAAGTTCCTACACTACAGATGTAACCTTTAGTACTGCTCTTCTTCCCACCCCACATGCTGCAGAAAACAAGGGTGAGGGCAATCGATAATAAACTTTAAGGTGAAACAACGGTAAGTCTGAGGTGAAAGTTGCTGTAGTACAGAATTGAAAAAGGCTATATTTCAAAATCTCATCGCATTTTGTTTTTGGTTCAGCTTTAGGACCCGAGATAGCTAAATAAAGACACCTGGCCCCAAAGTTGGACCTTAAGCTTCAAATAATTAAAAAGAGGCACATCTTCAAGAAATGCATTTTCAGCTTTGCTATGGTTTTGTCAAGTTACAGGGAAATATCCTCCTCTGTCCTATCTGTTCCTTTCCTATTCTCCTTAGAAACCACAGAGCCTGGAAGTTCCTTGGGAAAAAATGCTGCTGTTTTTTTTCACAAAGGCTGAGATTTTAGACCCTAGTCCAGTATGCTGTAGTTCTTTCAGATAACACAATAGTTCAGGGACAAGAGCAGATTTTATATGTGGAAATGGTTCATTATTAAAATCTAAACAGGAGAAACTTTGAGCCACAAATTATTTTTTATTATAAGACAATATTACAATCTGGAGCAAGAATCAATTAGATTGCTATGCACAGGTATAGAAATTGAATAAAATAAGAATTTTGCCATTGAAAAAATGGCATTCTATCTCTCTTCCTTCTTAGACACAAATCCCACACCTGTTTATATAGAAGTAAATGCTAGGGAAATAGGAGAGGCTTTTTGCCAAGTAATTTGTTTTAACCCCTGAACAGTGGTGTTCTTGGCCCCCTACAGTCAGACAAAAAAAACCCAGTAGAAAATAAGAGCCAAGGCAAGATTTATTTCCAATTAGTTTATGATTTTCCCATCTCAACATACATCACGCAACACAATTCTAAACATGTGGTCTTTCAGGCACGACTTGACTTCAATCAAAAGAAATAAAAATCTTTGTGCAACTATCTTGATCAGTTTAATTATCAAAATGCCAGACTTGATTTGCAAGATTTCCCAATGAAAAGTTTGAAAATAAAGTTATCTCTATACCAAGACTAATTGTGTTTATCTGTGTGTATGAATAGTTCTGTTTCTCTCCCATTTCCAGAAGGTTCATAACTTGCTTTCAACTTCATGTGAGTTCAGGGAAGAAAAATGACACAAAATAATTCAGATGCCATTTGAAGTTAAGCCTATAAAACATAAAGCTGTGGATTATATCAGGATATCCTAGAAAGCCCTACCAAGTTACATTCCATATGCCTAGTTTTGATTTATAGGCGTTGAAAATATGTCCTATGAGGAACACAAAATGAATTAGACATGTTATCTATATATCGATGTTGATATCCAGGAATTTCCTGGAAGACTTTCTAGGGATTTCTAGAGATTTTGTATGTGTTTCAAATCACCGTAGACCTTGTGCATATTATGATTTTATAATAGCTCTGAGTGTATGCATTTTAGAAAAAGCAAAATGTCATAGAAAGCAACTTTAGATCCAGAAGTGGTTAAAATATTTCTTCATTTGAAGCTGTTTATTCTGTCTTGTTTACAGATTTACAACACTTGGGTAAAAGTGAGATTTAACAAAAGGGTACATATTCCATCTTCATTGTTAACATGGTATATTTTAAATAAAAAAACAGCAAAAGGAATGAGGGGCAATAACATGGTTTTTTTAAACATACTGTCACCATCATTGTCCAGCCAGACACAAATGTAAGAGTGAAAATCCTCTTCCAACAAAAAGAACTTCAGGAGCTGCCATCAGGATGCACAGAAATGGAATGGCACTATTAGTCAAGCTGAAATGGGAGGTTTCCCTCTGCCCCTGTCCAAGGCATTTCCAAAGATCTGCATCCTAACTGAGCAGTCTGGAAGACAGTAAGAAATGCTTATTCTGAATGAATGGACAGCTGTAGCTTCTAACATCTACCTAGTGTCACTTTATGCTTTGGAACACTTTATAATAAATCCAGGGAGAGATTAAATACAACACATAAATAAAGAAAGTGGGAGCCCAGGAATGATGTTTGTGTTCCTTGTCCATTTTAGGCTTCAGGCAGGAACATTTGTTTACATGAGGATTGCATCAATGCCTGCCACAAACAACTATATTAAATATTGATAGATCTAGTAATTTCCTATCTCAAAAGCCATTCAGATTTCCCTACACCCTACTACAGTCTTTCCTTGTAGATACTTGATTGTCAATATTTCATTCAAAATTTGTCTTCTCCTTTTCCTCCTTAATCAGCAAAAGTAAGTTCTGATAAGGTGTACAAAATTGATCTATGATTAACATAAATAGCATATAAATAATATAACAATAATAATAATAACAACTGAAAGGGATAGTTCTTAGTTTGAATTACTGTGGAAATACTAAATGACATCAATAGCATTATATTGTTTCTAATCTATCTGAAAGTTTTGGCTATTTTACGTTAAACAACACAGACAAAATGGTCTCTGTAATAGTAAAGATGTTATTTGAGACACTTATAGCTGAAGTAATTCCATTATACTCAATGGGGCTTACCTCTGAGAAAATAAGTATGGAACTGCATTATAACTTAATTGTTTCTTGGATGGTTTATGGATGTCAAAGATGGCCAAAACCCATATTGCCATAGGAGAGAATAATTTTAAATAAGATGCACTCCCACCCTAAACATTTTTAAACATTTTAAAAGTAAAAGGATACCAAATAATCATGGAATAAATTAATATGCTGTATATTTATATGTTTTAAAATGTAAGAGCTGTTTGTGATAATGTTTCAATTTTGTATTAATCTATGACTTGACTTACAATTGCTTAATCCTTACATAAACTACAAACACCAGCCACTATTACAACTGTTCAAAACTACTCTTTCTAGTTCAGATCAAATATACTAAATAGGTGAAAATGTATAGTTATCAAAGACCTGAATTAAACTTTCAAATTAGGGAGAAGGGAATGAAGAAATTCTACAAATATCCACATAAATACATTGAGGCCAAGATTAAATAATGAGTATTTTTAAAAGTTATTAAAATAATAAATACATCTTATTTCAGTCCAAAGCAATTGTCCACATTGCTGAAGAACTCCATAAATTAACATCTCTGGAATAAGGTCCGCATTTTGGTCCCAACTGTCTTAAACTCCTCATCAGTTCTCATGTTTTGCTAATACTAACAAATTTCTACAACTTACTTTTCAATACATCTTTACCAATTAATTTTCCCGTGTGGGAATTATTTTTAAAGGATATTGCACTGTCATGCTTTAAAACTTTTTTAATTCAAAAAGAAAGGAAAACAAAACCATAGAGTTCAGGAGTTGTCAATGAAATAAAAAAGATAATTTAGCTGTTACTGGACACACACGCATACACACAATCCACCAACACTCAGGATTCTGAAAAATAATTATCAGGAAAAAGTGAGGTAATTGAAACATGAGGATCTTTCTCTTTCTTTCTTTCATTCCTTTTTTCTTTTTCTTTCTTTTCTCTTTCCCCCTTTCTCCCTCTCTTTCTCTCCATATGTTCCATTTTACTACAGATGTGTTAGTTTGGGGGCTTCCTGAATCCTTCCCTGAGATGTGTGATGAGAAGTGAGATCTGTGTAGGTGGGGTGGGGGTCACAAGGTCCATGATGATGGTTGCCAGGAATCTGAGCCGCGCAACTGTAGTCCACGCTAGCAGAGGAAGGGTGAGAAAGATGGCTGATGTTGAACATCGGGCCAGAGGCTGGCATGGAATCCACGAAGTTCCCTCCAACGTAGACAGGGCTACCCTGCAAACTAGGGTTGGCAAAACCACCCCCATTACTTTGCATGGTGTGGTGGTCGTACTCAGCTCCAGGGTATCTTTTCTGCTGGGGCAAACAGCTGCTGAGCGGAGCTGTGTAGGCAGCCAGGCCATACAGATTTTGCTGCGACTTGGCAAAGGAGGTTGGTGATGGGGCAGTGTCGTAGCTCAGGGTCCCAACACTGGGCAACTGGCTGGTATAGCCAACATGACTCGGACCACTTAGGGGTGGACTTCGGTCTGGAGACTGGCCGACTGGGGAGTGCATAATCCCTTTGGCTTTCTGGTCCTTTTTGTATTTCATCCTCCGGTTCTGAAACCAGATCTTGATCTGACGCTCAGTCAGGTTGAGAAGGTTTGCCATCTCCACACGGCGCGGACGGCAGAGATAGCGGTTGAAGTGGAATTCTTTCTCCAGCTCCACCAGCTGAGCGCTGGTATAGGCTGTGCGGACTCTCTTGGAAGCTGGGCCAGGCGGGCTCTTGTCTTCACAATTCTCTCCTGTCAAAGAGAAAGAAAAAAGATGGGTGACGGGCTGCTTGAGTTACCCCACTGGGTGGCATCCACCATGCAGAGTGCCCTGGCAGATGTGGGCAGAGGTTGTTGTAGAATGGGAAGCTGAAGACCCTTTGGTATTCGAAGCTGCAGTGGACCGAATGCCAATATGAAAAATATGCCTGAACAACTCTGAATACCCAGTTCAGATCCAGCCATTCACACTGCCTCTCTGAACTGACACTATTCAGTAATTTTCAGAGCAGCCTCTGGGGTAGATGATCAATGCAGGGCACTAACAGCGCCGCCACCACTGCAGTTTCAGCTGTATTCCCTTCCCTTAATTCCTGCCCTCCTCCCCTCCCTTCCTTTTGAAAGCTGGCTTTCACAGTAAATTCAAAAGAGCCCAGGTCTCAGCGCTTTGCACAATTGCAATCAATATGTGAAGGTCCCTGCCTCATAATCAGGGAAAGCAAAATGCATATCAGGGACACTTCCAACAAAGCCTTAGATCATTTTGGTATTTCTCTTCTCACTAGCCATACCATTGAAATTCTTAGCCCTCCACCCCATCTCATTCACCCATTCCACAAAGTGGATGGCAAGAAACTAGGCTCATCTCTATATCTATTTGGACAGCCAGTGATTGAAGCTGGATGCTGGGGAAGTGGGGGTGGGAGGGGCCTCAAAGGGATAGGAAAGTTCCAGTTTCTGGCAAGAGAGCTGTAAATCATCTTATTTAATTGGAGAAATCAATTGATCCCCTGACAAAACCCAGGAAGGTCTGTTGAAGGGATCCAAACAGGACAGGACCCAGGCTCCAAAATCTGAAGACAATACAGCAGTGGGAGCCCCAAGCGTGCTGATTATCTCTGAGATAGTGCTCTAACTATTGGGAAGGCTGCAGAGCTGGGGATCCCCATGGGAAAAGTCCTCCCCTTCTCTCCCTCATCCAACTGAGCAGCCATTTCAACATCAAAAAAAGTCAACTATCAGAATCTGGGTCTGCATTGCTCCTCCTTCTCTCTGCACATCAGATAATTTTGAAAAAGTGAGCAATGTGGGGCCATCAAGTACTGTCCCAGCACTTCCTCCTGCTAGATTAGAAAATTATGTCAGCAGGCTGGTTTTAGAGGAGAAGGCCACACCCAGTTGGAGACACAGTCTCAACTCTCATTTCATCATCCACTTTGGAATTCTTAGCATTTAGGCACCTCAAATGACTTTGCAGATTCTCTATAAAAGAGCAAAAGAAATGAGAGGGATGATCTCCTAGAGACACCCATTAAGCTGACCAACGTAACTGCCCCAGGCTTCAAATTTATGCATATCACAAAGGGCGGTGTTTTTTTTTTAATTTTGTAATGAGGTGGTATAGAGAAGAACTTGAGGGATTTATTTTTCCTATGCCATAATTAGTTGCCTAATTTTGAGTAGAACATACCGTGACTTCAACAGAGCTGGAGAAAGTATAATTTGGTTATTGGCTTGAAGCAAAGACTTATTAGCTAGCCCTGGCTGTACAGTTTGTTATTTTTTTTTAAAAAAAGTTAAGCAGCATGGGTTAATATTTAGTTCAGAGCCATGACATGCTAGCATAAAGGCTCTTTGAAAAAGAAAAGATGTATTTTAAAAATAAAGAACATCTGGCAACCTACTTTGAAAAATATATTGAGTTACTCAACTTTGAAATACTGTAACATGGAGTGTGAGCTCCTCAAATATCTCATTTCTTTTCTGTTCAATTTATAAACTCAGCCAAGTAAGAACTAAATCCCATAGGTTTATACAGGACATTTTCAGGTACATGTTCTTACACAAAGTGGCATTGATTTAAATATAATTTATAAAGTTTGTTTTCAGTAGGGAACTTCTTATGGGGAATCCTGCATTATCAAGTCTAGAAGAAAAATACATTTAAAACAATGATGGGTTGATGTTACAAGCTGTGCCTATGTCTGCAAGATGTTTCCATCCAGCTGCCTAGGACAGACAGCTAAGTTTCAAAATCTGTGATGACACCACAAAGCCTTTTCACCAAACTGGGGTGGGGTGGGGGAGCAGAATCTTGAATCCTGCTACACACATTTTCATGTTCATTAAAGGCTGCTCCCCCCCCCCTCAAACTAGTGAGGTTAAAATGTGTAAGATTACAATTCCTATCATGCTCAACCACTCTCACCAACAGGCCCCAAGTGTGGAAGGAGAAATCATGCCTTCACCTGGCTGTTACAAGAAGTGGCTTTGGCTGATAGCTCAACAAATGGCTCTAAAAAGGGCAAAGAAAGCATTACTGTTATGCAGTTATGTATTTGCTTTTAAGGCATTCTTCCTCTCCCAGGGAAAAAAGGGGCTGTCAGGGCCACCACAAAATGGTGTCTTAATTTCAGAGGCAGATTGCTAGAAGCAGGCCAACTACTGAGGGCATTCCCTGGATATCAGTTTAGTAGCAGGGGGGGGGGGTGTTGGATGGGTTTTGGGTGTGCCTTACAAGGGCTTCTTATGTTTCAATGACTTCCATATGTGACACCATTCTCTCAGATTGAGCCGGCGGAAGAAGAACCCCGCCCTCATAGGTACCCAGGTAAGCGAGCTGGATACCTGCGGGCGGGCAATTGTTTTTCTGCTTGGAGTTTTGCCGCGATTCTTTCATCCAGGGGAAGATCTGCTTACTAATGGTGGCCGGGGAGCCGTTGGAAGAATTAGGCCCGTTTTTGCCCTTCTTGGCAGACCCCACGTGGGTGGCATTGTTAGGCGGGGAGGGAGAGGGCAGCGTAGGGGGCGGCGGCGGTTGTTGCTGAGGTGGCTGTTGGTCGCCCAGGCCCGGCGGCGGCTGAGGGACCGCCTGGCTTCCCCCGCCGGGCCGCATGCAGCTTCCGCTGAGCTCCGCACTCTTGTGGGCAGCCGGCGCTCCTCGGATAGGGGCAGCGCCTTGGAGGGAACAAGCCGATCCGGGGTAGTCAGTCTCCAGAGCGGGCTGGGGGTAGGGCTGAGGCGGGCCTGTGGTGTAGCCGTAGGCATCCGCTTTGCCGTAGCTGCCGCTCCCGCCGTAGGCCCCAAAAAGCGTCGAGTTGTCGTAGTAGGCGGTTTTCTGCATCTTGGGCTCTGCGGTCGCCAAAGCCTCGGGCGGCGCCTGCTCAAACAACATTGACCGTCACGGTCCTCCCGTCGCTCGACCTTTGCTTTCTCACGTCTTGGGCTCCGGCCAGTCGCTGCCCGCGGAACACCTGGAGGAGAGAGGGGAGACGAGAAGCCATTTGAGGCGGGACATCACACGTGTGTGAAGGCCTCACTGGGCCGCGTCCCCATATTTTCCTCAGACATGATGCGGCTCTGTTTTCGAGTTATGCACGACAGAACTCCCGTCACTCTCCCACCCCACCTCAGTTACCTTAATCCAGACACCCAGCGACGGGGCCAGCAAGTAATGTTGACCCAAACCATTACTGAAGACTTAGAATAACTTTATTGCCCCTTTGAATGTCCACTAAAATGAAATTTCATTGCATACAGCTCTAAAAGGGAACTTCTAATGTACACTACATAAACATAGCTAAATAAATACAAAATTATGCATATAATTTTACTGAAGCACATTTGCGATGGTTTTATAAGTCAAGCAAAGGAGAAGTGGAGGAGGTTATTGCCTGGAAATGTTATCCTCATTCAGATACATTAAAGGGTGAGATAAATACAATTCCTGCCATTCCAACTGCATTTTGGCCATTGGGATAGTTCCCAAGGTTTCACAAATAGCACAACTATCTGTGGACCAGACACGTAATTCCAGAAGAAAGCTATCTTGAGGTCTTTTTAACCCAGGTCTGTACATTGTACAATATTATACCTTGTTACAATGCAAAGAGAACTACAAGCCCCATTGCTTTGGTTTGCAGAGGCCATATTAGCTGGTGATTCTGGAAGTTGCAGTACAATTTTTCTCCACAGCACCAATTTGAGAAAGATGGTCTAGAGAATGACTTTGAGCAGTTCCTATACCAGATTTTGTGATGCACCCTACCCACTTGTATGTGAGGAAGACTTTGAGAGATGGATGAAGAGATACTGCCATGGGAATAGTCAGATAAGAAATGGCATAGCCCACAGGTACAAAGCAGAGCAAAACGCTCTGAAGGGACCCTCACTAGCTTTTCCGACTGTAAAGGAGATGGCAGGAGATAAATACTTCCAGAATTTCAAGATTCTCTTAATGAAGACTTACAATAAAGGCTATGTTATTTCTGATATCTCCTCTCTGGTTTACCTGGCAAGGCTGAGACTGCCCAATGCTTTAAGCACAACCTGTCAATGACAAGCATGGGTTCAAACAGTAGAGTCCCATTAGTTCACTTCTTCCTTAATCATCCTTCAGTAATCTAGTCTAACATTTGACTTATCTGCCCCTCCACAGCAAGGAAGTCCTTGTCATTTATGGGTGGTTTCTGCTGCTGTGCTCTATACCTGCATGTTCACCCTTGAATACACAAGGCAGCCATCCAAGCATTTCACACATTTCATCATTGGCCTCACTTGCCAACTTTCTTTCTCCCTTTTCCCCTTCCAACTAAGCAGATATCTGGCTGTCAGCTATTCATAGATTTCATCCCCATCCTAAACAAAGTTACGTGCCACAAATGGCATTGAAATCAATTGCTTTCTCTTCCAATATGAATACTGAGAATCAGGATAGGCAAAGAGCAGTCCTGATTCAGTCAGGGTCTTATTCTCCTGCGTTCCCATTCACATAGAAGTGTGACTCTACAAAACCCTGGAAGATAGAAATTTTAACTTATCAGCCTCAGGCAAGCAAAAAGGCACAAATGTTTCCCTACAATGTTTGGCTGATACCTTCTTTTGCCTAAACTGATACTTTCCAGAGGTCTTCATCTAGAATACCTAACATGCCCACCCTGTTTGGTACGATAAAACAAGAATTGCAATCTTACAGACATGGAGAATGCCAGTCCTGAAAAGCTAACCTAGACAGAAATATTCCTCACTGCTTTCCTGGAAAGGTATACATTTGGAGGACATCTTTTTGGAGATTTGATATTGACATTATTTATTGTCAGAGGGTGCAGACTATTAGTATCAGAGTGAGCCTCGGGATTTGTCACATTGGGCAATAGGGGAGAGGTACTTTTGATATAATTCTTATCAATAAAAATATAAATCTAGGGTGAAATTTATGGCCACTACCTTAAGCAGCCAGCCAGCATTTAATAATAATATTTAATATAGTGTATTTTACAGTACATTAAAGCTTGGTCTCTTTCCCCCCTCCCCCCCCCCACATCACCCAGATGGCATCATATCTTATCAATCGGAAATAACAAAGATGAAAATAAGGCCAATAACAGAGGGAAACAAGTTGCTTCGAATATAGTGATTAATATCACTTTTGGTCCTCAAAAGTGATGGTAGTTTATACAAATCAATTTCCTAGGGAAATCCAAAAGACACTATTACCCAGGCTCCCCGAAAGACAACCACTGCCTATTATAACCCTCACTTAATTACTTGCTTACTTTAAAAGGTGATAGACTTTTAGCAAAAGAATGGAGCGTTTTTTTGCCATTTAGTCTGCCTTGTTAAATAACAATATGCCATTTAAAAGGAAATGTTGATTTAAACTTTGTCTGCATTTCATCCTACATTTTCACAATGCAGTCTTATTGCTTTTGTGTGGATTATTTTAATTGTTTTTACAAAATATAGTCTTCTCTACCTTCTTGTACTCAAGTATATCTGTATCCTCAGTGCTTGACTGCTATTCTATTTTGGTATAAATATTAACCAACATTTTTTTGTTGCATTTTCTTTCACCCCCTTATCTTGTTTTGTTTTTCCCCCTCACATTGCGCATGCGTGCATTAATAGCCAAGGGTGACATGATGGATTGAACCAGAACTGGAACCTGAAAAACCGGAGAAAAGTCGATCTGTATTGTAAATCCTGACTCTTAGCGTTTTGTTTTGTTTTTCCTGGGAAGAGTTCTAAGAAGTTAAAGTGTAACTGAGGGCATTCAGTAACTTTCATTTGCAATCTAAAGAGAGAGAAAACACTATGTCAGCGATCTTCTTTTCTGTTTCAGACATATTTCAGCAGATGTTTGTGGTGGGTAGTTTGACCTAAAAGCTATATAAACTATAGGAGATTATTTTCAGATTCCACTTTTCATTGAGAAGCTCTTCTGTAGGTTTATTGCAGAAAACCCCATTTCTGTTTCAGAAAAAAAAGAATTGCTCATATACAAAAAAAGACACACACACACACACCCAATATTCATAATGGTCTGTGCATTGTTATTTCTTTGCTCCCTTCTGAGTATAAACATGGCCTTCAATGCTTGGGAGAAACATTAAGATTTCTTTTCTCAGTGTTTAGGGCTGTCTCCATATCTCATTAGCTCTATATGGGCCAATGACTTGAAATATCAAGGGGGGGGGAGAAAGGGGGGATTATGATTTAGCTTGGCAAGGCCTGACTTTTCATTTCTGCTCATCCACTGGTTGACCCTGGGACCACAAGTCTATCTGAACAGAAGTTATCTAATAGATGTCTTTGGAGAAAACTAGAAAGCAGACTAAGTATATTAATAAATAAACAAATGTGTGATAATTGATGCTTGGTATCAAATGCACAATGCATTTACATAGAAGTCAAACCCATGAATTTAGTTTTAAGCAAAGTGTTTAAGTCTTAATCTTCTCGAATACATTTGCTAAGTATCCTATTTGATAAGAACAGAACTAGCATCAAACAATCTAGAAGAAACAGGTAAATACTTTAGAAACTAGACTTATTGTTCCCAATTTAACAGTACTTATAAATAAGCATCAAGCAGTTCAATGTTATGCCGTGTTTATTCAGAAGGCCTACTGGGATCAGTGGAATAAATCCATGGCTAAAGTGTAGGGAAGGTTGCACCACAGGGATCATAACTATAAGGTTTCCCATTCCTACTTCTATAAAGTTCTGTTTCTCCAGACATGGCCCTAATATAGTTTACACATTAGCTCATTAAGTGCTGAACACATATGCCATTGAACCAAAATGCATTTTCCATTGTTTTCACTTTCACCATTCGAAATAACTGAACTTTTGTGTCCCCAAATAAACTCAAAAATTGTTGTTGTTCAAATTGAAGCAGGGAGGATGGTTAGTTTTTTTGTGATAATTTACATTTTTATTTTCAGATAACAAAGTTAGAATCACAGACTACAGGCATTTAAATTGGTTTACATAGAGACCACAAAAAGAGGAGTTATTAATTATTTTGAAACATTTGTATTTCTGTACTAGTTCCTGGTAAACATACTGATATCTTTTATTTCACATTGCAAAACACTGTTCAGGTATCACTTTAGGACATCATGGTTGTAATTGACATAATACAAAATATTTATATTTAAAATATTTTAAATTTGCTATATATTCCCATCTTTGTAATACAAGACATTTTAGCTGCCTGGCAAATAATCACAGCACCCTTTATACAGAGGCCAGGAACATTACTTAAATTATAATAGGTTTCACAAGTTGCTTTAATATATTTTAATTTTAAAAATTATTTAAAATAAATGTAAATAAACTATAGTGAGAAAATAGGGAAGTATTGTATTGTTAGTGCTTACTTCAAAACACTGAAAATATACACATGCATACACCCTTAAACAACTAAAATACTGTGAGAATTTTGAAAGGAAAAATGAGATATAAATGCACTAAGTAAATGAAAAACAAGCTTCCAGAATGTTATTTAAACGAAGACAAACTTTTGGCTTCAAGTTTTATAAACCTATAGTGGCATGAAAGATGATGAGGTAGTGTTCCTTTTATGACATGTTTTATCTTTATTGGAAGATATACTTATTTATAAATGCACATTCCCAAGAATCTAGAGGGGGGAAAAAGAAAGAGGAAAAATATATAAAGTGGGGCCCAAGTTAAAAAGCAAATTGAAATAAAATAAAAATTTACCTAGAGGATGTCCAGGATTTCCTTCCAGGCTGCATTTATTCACAAATAATCATTCATAATCATAAATTCTACTTCTTAGCCTGTTACAACCTACTAGTTCATAGGGGTTTTTGTTTATTTCTGGATCAACACATGACTTGGTGCCTCCTGGTTCATTCATTAAACCAGGTTTTCTGAAACAACACACAGATCTTCAGAGAGAATATTACAGCAAAGTGAGAACTAACTTTCTTTCTTTCTTTTTCTTTCTTTCTTTCTTTCTTTCTTTTTCTTTCTTTCTTTCTTTCTTTCTCTACATACCAACTGCTTGTGAACTCTGCTTGAACCTAAAAGGAGGCAGAGGGCCATAAATCACATGGACAATGCTCTACTGTTTGGGGGGCTCATCTTTTAGATCTCACACAGACACACACTCAGAGTTGTGAACGCACACATACAGACCTCCCCTCCCCCCTTCCTTTCTTTTCTTTCCCTTCTTCTTCTTCCTCACACGATTTGGCTTTACAAGGCTGGCCTAAGTGGAAAGCGCCTTTTAAATTTATTTATTTTTAAAGCAAGGGGAAAATTTGAGGATACAGCTTTTTAGGGTGGGAGGCTGTGGAGAAGTCCTTCTCCATCCAGTACCCTAAGCCTCTCCAGAGGTTAACCTTGTCTGAACCGCAGCGCCCTTAGGCCATTCCTTCATCGCAACCATCTCCATCTCACCCTAGAAACCAAAGGGCACTAAAAGAAGCGCAGCCTCCTCTTCCTCCTCCTCTTCCTCCTCCCTAGCGGACCCCAAAGGTACCACGTGCCACGGGGGGACGGGGCCCCGACCTATGCCGGGCTCTTGATAACTTCCCGGCGCGCACAAACTGCTTTCGATCCGGTGCCTAGCCAAGGCATTCATAACAACCCAGTTCTCGACCAATGCGTCCCACTGCACTTAATTCTGCTGGGGATCAATATCTAATATGATACCGAATAAATAAAAGGCACTAAGAGAGGCCGGAGGAGTGGTTATTAAGCAGCCGAGTTCTCGCAGCGCATATCAATGCACCTGTCACGGCGGCGTGTAGCAAAATTTATGACTGTTGGCGCTGGGCAGTAAACGCTTCAGTAAGAAATGGAAAGCGGAGAAAGGAGAAGCAGAAGCAGCCACAACAGCTGCGTAGGAGAGGGGGAAGGCCGGCCATAGAAAGAAAGCTTCCCCCCCCCCTCCCCTCCCGACGCTGCCCGACGCCGCCAAAAGTGCCTGCGAGGCGGAGAATCTGTATATAAAAGGCCGCCGCGACGGTCTTTCTTTCTTTCTTTTTGGCAGTACCCTTGCTTCGGAGGTGAAGAGACTGTTTCGCCCACAGGGAGCCCCGCCGCGTATTTTAGCTCGAAAAATGCTATTTCCCCCCCGCCCCCCTAGCCAGAGATGATTTCCCAGGTCTTCGATGGAAGACAGGCCTGCAGCGCCCGCCAGGAAGGAAAAAATACACCCCACATTTCCACCGGGCGAAGAAGGGGTGATGGATGAAAATGGACCGTGACGGCCCACCACCCCGTATCACTGGGGTTGGAGAAGCCCCGCTAGCCATCCCAAAAATCCGCTTCGCCTTTTCTGTCCCTCGGCCCTCTTCGCCCTCTTACCGCTAACTCGCAGTTTGCAACGCAGGTTGGGCTGCTAGTAGGGACCTTTCCAGATCTGATCCGAATTCAGCCTTTGTAAGCTCCCTCGGTCTGGTCCTTGGGAGTTTTCTCTCCAGCCCCCCCCCTTCTCCCCAAACGGGGAGACGGGGCTTGAAATAGCTGGACTAGAACCGAGGCGACCCAGTTCTTTGAGCGTCCGGTCCGATCAGGATGAAGGTTTAGAATGGAGGCAGAAAGTACATTTTTGTGGGCTCGACAGGGATCATTGGGATATGGGCCCATTAAAGACTTTTCCCATTCCTTCAAAAAAAAAAAAGAATAAATAATGATCTACTAAAGCCTGGGATGGATATAAATGTTACTGAGGGCGGAGGATAACGTTTATGGTAGCAATAACCTTTTATCTGTGCGCTCCAAGTGCATTTTAAGGCAGTTGTAGATCAACCTTTTTATGAATAGTCAGGTACTTTACATTACATTATGTGTATTAAAGCTCCTGGGGGAGCCACGGAGAGAGAGAGAGAGAGAATGTTTTTTTTTTCTTTTTTGATCGTTTTTCTTTTCTTTTCCGACCTCTCCCATTGGAAACAACATTTATCGGTAATAACCCACGTGGAGGAGAGAAGCAAATGTGCACAGAACCATTGGGGTTTTTTTTAAAAAAAAAAATTTTTTTTTTGGGCAGACAAACTCACCCCTTTCACGTTTTTTCTTGAATTTTATCTGCAAAGCTGTGGGGACGGTCTTGTGGTTCCCTCGGATAAAACAATGAGATGCACCTGGAACAAAGGGGCACATTCAGTGGATGCACTTTTATCTCGCCCCCCCCCTCCCCACCCGCAGTTCTGAACCACTGACTTCATAAATAATGTATCCGTGAGGCAGAGCTATTTCTCTCACAGAGTCTAATACAATGGCTCTTATTCTTTTTCTTTTTTTTCTTTTTTGCCAAAAGCTCTTATTCTTAGATTCACAGGCCTGGAATAGCTATCTATCTATCTATCTATACTCTATCAGGAGTATAGATCTGAATTCGCTTACTTTTAAAGGCAATTCATATTTGCCAACTATTATTGTCCAAACCCTCGAATAATTTTATTGTATCCGGTATACATGAAGGAACATCATCTCTTAATATTTAACCATTTAAGGACATAAGTAATTGCAAAAGCATGCTAGGATATCAATTGTGGCTATAATCTCTCTCTCTCTCTCTCTCTCACACACACACACACACACACACACACACACACACTTTTTAAGTTGAACATTTGCAATGAGGAAGCGCCTTTCTTGCTTTTGTTTGTCTTTGTGTAGGAGTGTTTAAAGAAATACTAAGGTTAGACTACGCCGGTTGTGTAATAACTTTTTTTCTGAAGAGAAAGAACGCGGGGGGGGGGGGAGTTGATTGTACATAACCTTGTGCCCAGCGATAGGGCCATGTTTCCGGAGGTTTAAGGAGAAAGGAGACTCCATGCACACTATTGCACCCAAAAGACCTAATCCGTTGCAACACCCACGCACTTAATTCAGTGTCTTCTAGTTTAAGTGTCTCAAGGCTGGCTAGAGTTTATTGCCTCTCCTCTCCCCAACCGTCGGACTGACTTCCCAACCAGTCTTTTACTCTTTTAGTGCACCTTTGTACAGATTTCACACCAAGGACGTGCTGGGCAAAGCTTAGGCAGGCATTTGCTTTGTTTTAATCGAAGACAATATCAATTTTAAACCTCCCCCCGCCGTGCACCTAAAACCATTCCCACGCTGTGCGTATAGCCGCCTGTACCCCTAACTCTGCTCCCCCAACTTGGAGGACGTTAATAGAACTACTACGGGGCGGGAGGGGGGGGGAGCTCCCCACAATGAAGCCTCAGTCATTAGAAAAAGACCGTTTCACCAGCCTAAGCCTTTGAAATGACCTTTGGCTGGGATAGCAATAACTCACCACTCAATCAAGAACCCAGCTTCGGGAACCCCCTCCAAGACCGGCCCCGAAGCCAGCTCCCAACTTCTTCTCTTAGCCTGAGCCAAAGGCAGCTGGGGAGGCTTCTCGCTCTCCAGCCACTTTCAATTTATGGGATTTCGGGAAAGCGGAGTTGACTGGCCGCCCCTCCCGATGCTGCAGCCTGGATCCCAGGTCCTCCAAGGCCTGGCCTGGCCTGGCCCAGCCGGTATTTTACAACATATATTCACGTGGAGGTGGGGGGGGGGAGGATGTCAATTTTAGGGCTTTTATTTATTTTCCTCCTCCCCCCCCCGCACCCCAAACACCCCGAAATTCATTAGGAATGGATGTTGCGTACAGTGGCAGAGTAAGGCTTAATTTTTTTGGGGGGGGGGGGACAAGTGGCGGCGGTAAAGGGAGGGCACCCTATAGAAGAGTGTGTGGCGGAAGGATCATTATTTGCCAAAGCTGGCGGTTGATTAACGTGGTAAGTTTTCCTTTTGTGCCTAATTAATTATCGACTTCTGAATCCTTCTGCAGAAGCAAACGCGACCCGGTAGGGGAAAAAAGCTGCTTGGAAATGTGGCTTTTCCCCCAGATCGTGAGAAAAAAGCGGAGTCATCTGCAGCCTTTTTACTCTGACCGTTTCGAGCTGGCTGGGGAGCGGCCCCGTCTTGGAACAGGAAAGGAAGCTCCGTCCGGCTGTCCTGGCTCCTCCAATCCTGCGCTCTTTCCTCCTGCACCTCCTGCTGCTGCTGTTGCTGCTGCTGCCGCGCATCCCCGATGGAAAGCCCTCAACCTGTGCTCTTTCCCCAGTTCAGGATCTGTGCTGAGATCGCAGCAGGGCCGGCCTCGGATATGGTTGCAGGCCCACGGGAAGGAAGGAAGGAAGGAATCGAGGGAAGGAAGGAAGGGAAGGAAGGAAGGGAAGGAGGGAAGGAAGGAAGGAAATAGATGATTGAAATTTTAGGTGAAGTTCCCTGCCAGAGGGTTCCCTGTCGCGTAACAAAATGAAATGCCGCTTGCCTTAATTGGATTCAGATGACTAACTTGTCAGGCCCGCGGCTTGCAGGCCTGAGAGCTAACGGGAAAGGAAGAGGGCGGCGGAGGGGGGGGGGGAGAGATTCGGGCTGCTGGATTTTCCGAACCAGACCGGTCTAAAACAGAAACGCAAACCCATCATATTTTTAACGCTTTTCTATTGCTTGGCAGCACTGTTAATGATTTGGCTAATATGTACATAAAACGAAGGAGAGCTGGTTATCCGTATCTTGAAGTCCGGGCAAACTTTAGATTCCACGCCAAAAAAAAATTATTTTCTTCCCTATTGAATTTCGTCGGGCTTGACCTCCGGGGTAAATATGCCTAGGACCAAAACTTCTTGTGACTTGGCCATAACTTTTAAGATCAGTTCCAAAGAAAATCCAATCTGGCTTCAACAGCCTCGCTATAAGGGACAGAAGAAGTCAGTTCTATTGTAACCTATATTCAGTCCAAGCAAAGGTCTTTAAATCAGGCAAGCTTTAATGTCCCTTAGTGTAAAAAGATTCGATCAGGGAGTAGAAGCAAAAACAGCTAACACTTTATATACATATATTTTTTTTTGCGAATGGTTTAATTATTAACCATATTCCAGCAGAAAAGGAGGGGACGGAGCCCTGTTTTATCATCCTAAGGAAACCTTGTTAGCGAGTCCCATTGAGATCAGCGGGTAGGCACGCAAAAGAGCAGACTGCCCAGCTCATAAGAATAGATGGGAACAGGTACCTCTCACCGTCCTAGATTGTGACTCCTCTGTTGAAACGCTTAAAAGGCACGAAGATTCATGAACTTTTCAACCGCTAGTATCTTACACCTCCGTAAAAATAGGGTGGAATAATGACAACCTGCTTCATCAGCATGTGGTTTATTTGGGGGGGGGGGGAGAAAACGAAAGAAACCGGACAGAATAAACCAAAAAGGCAAAGCAAAGTAATGGAAAGTCACTGCTTTTTCGAAAGAGTCAGTCCAGAGGCAGTGGCATCATTTTCACCCCGGGGGTTTTCAAATATAACCGTGCAACCTGATCTTGGGATCCTGTGAACCCCACTATCCCGAAGCAAAAAGAGGTCTGTCTTTTCCCTTCTTCCCTTTTTTCGGTTAAGAGAAATCCTGTTGCCCTCCCCCCCCCCGAAAAAAAATTACCCAACCCCCAAGTTATTTTGGAGGAAAATGGTCATTTAGAAAAGCGTTGAGTGTCCAACAAAGGCTCCAGTCCCAGCTTCAATGAGGTGCCCCGACAGACGTTGGGACATTCTGCAGTTCTTTGCAGAACGAATTCATGCCCATGAAAACGCATGCAATGCAATTGCTTACCTGGAACCTTGTTTATCCTAAAGCTGTCTTCCTAGGTCAAAATCTGGAGGTTGGCCGTTTTGAGAATTTTTCCTTCCTCCTTTGTTCTGGAGACAATACGCTCCTAAACCTGATCTTGCGGATTTGCCCAGGCATTTCCATAGACCAGTATTCCCGGTAGAATAAAAACCACTGTTGGAGCTCCAATAAAAGAGAGCGAATGGACTCTTGTTTTGCTGGCTTTCATAATAGCAATTATATACTTTTTAAACAAAAAACCATTCAGGAACAAGCCCACAAAATAAATTTAAAAACCATGCCAGTTTAAGGTTTTCTTTTGTTTGTAAATAATAAGCGATGAGGCTTATTATACGAATATGAATGAATATCTATATCTATATATATTCGATATATATTCAATCACTGGAGGAAGCCTCGTATAATAAAAAATACAGGCGCTGCCTTAAAATACGAGCATATTTGTTCACGTGATCCTGAGAGTGGCGATGGTGTTGATTAAGGCTGAAACTTCCAACCGGTTTGTCCTCAGTGATCCAGCCCCGAGATCCTTCAGATGGGGGTCTGTGCCATACAGACGGGTTGAGCCCACTGGGTCAAAGGCTCCCCCAGACCTTCCGACAGAGAAAAGGTCTTCAGAAAATCTGGCACTTCCGCGGCGGTGTCCTTTAACTATCCAGTGCCAAGGGGCATCGCAGCATGGACTTCAAGGTTTCTTTGTAAATCCTGATAACATCTGGGTGGTGCGATCCTTCTTAGTCAAGTCTTTCTCCAGCTAAGTGATGCGAGGGTGGGCAGACTTTGTGGTCTTTTCGTGATAAATTAAGCTACCAAGGTTAACCTAGTTAAAGTACCTATATAGGACTAAATCATCTTCCTAATCATCACCACCACTACCACTGCCATCATCTGTGAGCAGAAAGGCAGAGGGTGGAGGCTCATATAAATGGTACAAGAGGGGCTTCTCCCTCTTGGCTCGACTTAACTTCTGTCTCAAAGCTTCAGGGTGGAAGGGAGATGTTTGCATTGGGTGCTGATACAGGAAGCCCGGCTTGGCAACACTGGATTCCTAGCCATTCTCTGTTCGATCTGCTGTATGGTTGCAAGTCTGCCTCAGTCCGGCAGAATGGAATCATCCGACTGTTTGCATGCCAGGGTGAAGTGAGACTCAGAGACAAATATAGAGAAAGTTGGGTTTGGCCAGTCAGCACTGAGATAAAAAGCTACAGTGTTGGCGCTTTCATTATGCATCTATCTATCTATCTCCTTCCTTCCTTCCTTCCTTCCTTCCTTCCTTCCTTCCTTCCTTCCTTCCTTCCTTCCTCTCCTGTCTGGTAACGCTTGATGATTTGCCTGTACACAAAGCCGGTTTGGCCAAAACAATAGTTTTTGTTGTTGTTCCTACAAAGGATATTACAACACTTACTATTCGTCCCAGTGAAAGGAATGCATCTCTTGTGTTGTCTCTCACTACTCCAAAGTTTAACTTTGAAGTTGTGGAAGTGCCCAGTTTAATCCAGGATATGCTAAGATTTCTTTACCATTCAAAATCTGACAATTGGACAGACAATTATGTATGCATTTTTCATTTCAGTTATCTACACCGTTCTGCTTTCTAAGGGCTGAGCGACTGAGACTAAGGCTGGAGTCCAGACATCAAGGTCTAGAGGAAACTTTTATTCAAGAATTGATCACCTCCGGGAGCACAATTGTCAAGTGTAGCTCTTGGAAAGTGGCTTTAGGCATATATCCAGGGGAGTCAGTCACCCCTTTTGATGTGAGGCTTACTTCCCATAAAGTGGCTTCATAGAATTTTATACCAATAATCTTAATAGGAAGCTAAGCACAGGCACCAGACTGGCAAGCTGTGAGCCTGGCCATCCCCTTTATAATCTATTAACCTGCCAAAGAACCTTCCAGTATCGGAGATGGAAGGACTCCTCTAACATTTAACACTTGGGCAAGAGGGAAGTGATGCATTTTCTTCTCGTATTTTCCCCATTAGGTAGAGCAAAACCTGAAACACCCATCACCAATCAAAGGGGGAAAAAGATAAAAGAAGAAATTAAAAAAAAAACAACTTGCAAAGATCATTATGGGAGGGGAGGGAAGTAGTAATAAAAGAAATCGCACATGCGGGGGGGGGGGCTATAAATTCTGTTTCGGGCAAACAAACGAGGAGCAAACGAAAGTAAAGCTGCGGATCCTACAAGCCAAGTGTGAAACTGGTCGAGTGAGGGGAAATCCAGTTGGTCAAGATGTGGCTGGAGAAAAGGATCTAAGGCTTTTCCTTTCTAAGCATCTGTTCATAGAGCAATAAAATGGAAAGATTTACAATCCTTGCAGGGCCTTCTCTGCCTCTCCCTCTCCGTCTGTCTTTCACCCCACCCCTTCATCCTTTGCGCGCAGACATACACACACACACACACACACACACACAAACACACACACACACACACACACATGCACGAGCACCCTTCCAGGAATTACTTACATTGATTTATAACAACAAACACGGCAATTGTCAAACTGATAAAATATTCTGGGCGATATGCAGGAATCAGCGTTATCATTAAAGGGACTTCTCCATTTAGATTCTGAGTTTATTTCTTCCCTCTCCCTCCCTCCCTCTCTCTTCCCTCCCTCCCTCCCTTCCTCTGGTGTAATTTTTGGCCTCTCACTGGGACCAACAGAGAGAATACGCAATCTGCATGTGTGTGCATTCAGATTCTGAAAGAGCAAATATGTTTCTTAGTCACTAACCCAAAGCAAAATCATTTGTCATATCTGAATAATTGAATTAATGTGTTATTGTTTGAATGTATAATTCATAACACGGGAAACTCCGTCTATGTCCTGACACACAACGGAAGTCATAAAAAAGCAACAATCTGAAGAGAAGACAAGAGAAAGGGAGCCTTAATAAAGACTATGCTGTTTACAGAGAGAGGTGGGGAGGGAGGGAGGGAGAGAGAGAGTGGGAGAGGGAGGGGGAGAGAGAGAGAGAGATTTCTAAACAGGCAGAAATTTCATCGCTTTGTTCAATACCTATCAAAATCAATGTGGGAGCCCCTTTAGTTATAGATCTGACTACTGGCAAACCCACCCCCTCCACACACACAAATTTATAGCTATATTACTCAAGCCTTTAACAGTCCCATTTTTTTAAAAAAAAGTTATTTCAATCACAAAGCCACGTGTTTGTTCGTTTGCTTGCTTGTTTACAATAGAGCATCTTTCACAAAAGGAATCAAAGGCTGTTCTCCCTCCAGTGGGAATATTCCCCTTTTTAGATCTGGTTCCTCGAGATCCTTCCGGGTTCGCCATCATCCTCCCGGCACAAGGAGCCCTAAAACCGAAGTATCCGAAACCACCCGGGCTCTTCCGTGGACTGGATGGAGCCACGCCGGGAGCCTCGCGAGGTGGTGGTGGTGGTGCAGAAGTACCTTCAGAATTCATTATCTCTTAGTTAAAGTCTGCCTGGGGTAAAATTTCGGCTCGATTTTATAGCCTTCTATTATTACGACGCAAAGCAAAATTTACGACCTTTGCTTGAAAAGAAGTTCAGGCCCTTTCTCACCGCTTCAGAATGGGTAGCAGATGCCCTGACAGCTAATATTGTTTCCCCAGCAAGAGAGAAACGACCAGTATTTCTTTACCCCTATTTCTCTCCTCGGCAGCCTTTGGCCAAAACCGTCCCTTTCCTCTCTCTCTCTCTCCCTCTCCCCCACCGCGGTCCCCAGAAGGCTCCCGTTTCTTAATCCCACATCATCAAGAGTTAAACACATTGGGGCGTCTCTCGCCCCCCAACAGGCACTCACTCACACGCCCGGACCGCCAAGAACCGCGTCGGGCTAGGGCAGGGTTACAAATCAGGAAAAGAAGGGCCCCTATTTGTCAAGCATTTTGACAGCTAAGTTCATTAAGGATTTCGAAATATAAAAGAAGAGAAAGAAAATGTGTACATACCAAGCTCCGCTTTCTTTCTTTCTTTTATTAGTGGCAAATGTACATATATATTTAGTTTTGTGTTGTTTTGTTTTCCCCCCTTCGGCTTTAGCCAAAGAGCCTAGGTGTGCATGGAAAGAGCCCGCGCCCCTTTGTATATTATATTCTTGGGATCTCTTCAGTTTTCAAGTCTGATAGAGTCCTTTGCTTGGCAGATTAATGACGACTCCGCGTTTCTTAAGGGACGCGCTGAATTAATTATTTCGCCCATCACGTGGTCGGGACTTGGAGAAAAATCTATTCTTATCATCTTCCTTCGCACTTCAAGAAGCTGTCTGTCTGCCGCGGCTCTTCCAGAGCAAGATGATTTGGGTCTACATCGTTATATTTAACCTTCTCCTCCTCCTCCTCCTCCCCCGCCAACCCTCCCCCCCTTCATTACACACACGCGCGCGCTAATACACACACACACACACACCACCAGGGAGAAGGTTTGGAGAACATAGCCGCGGCGAGCAGCCCCAGGTTTCTCATTTATTGTGCGGGTGGAGGGAGCCTTGTTCTCGGCGCTGCCTTCCAACACCTCCGCCTCTTGGAAAGATGCTCACGGCATCGGGAGAGGCGCAGCAGCAGCCGAAGGCACTGGGAAAAGCCCTGCTTTGGGTGGCGATGGTTGTTGAGGGTAGGGAGGCCTCTCCCCACCCCCCACCCCCGAGACTGCGCCTTCACCCACTCCCGAATGAAAGGGAGGTCAGACCACGATCCCCACCCACCCCGTCGCTGGCTAGAACTTTGGGGTTTGGCCTCCAGCCTTGGCACTCTTCGGGAGAAGATAAGCCAACGTGTGCTGGGCGGGCTTGGCTGATGGAATCAAAATATCTCCGTTATAAATACTGTAGCGCCATCGACTTCGTGGAAAGAGAAATGTTTTACTACGGGCTGTCAGGGGTGTTTTATGGTGGAAGGGAAGGAGGGGCTCTCCGACAGAAGCAGCTCCAGGAACTTTTCAGCCCTTATTACTACCTCGGTCCCCCCGGTTCCTGGCGTTGGCCGCCGGAAGGTCTGGCTTGCCCTTCTGTCTTCTCCCCTTCCCCCCTTCCCCGGGCGCCCTCCAGATGGGCTGGCTGCGACGCCCATCAGCCACATGTCCAAAGGGCAGATAAGAGGGCGATTTCGAACAGCTGAAGAAAGCCAAGCAGGCTTTCCCGTTGACTGACCTACCTATCTACCTACTTTCCTTCCTTCCTTCCTTCCTTCCTTCCTTCCTTCCCTCCCTCCCTCCCTCCCTCCCTTCGAAGGAAGGAAAGCAGCAGCAGCAGTCTGGCCTCAACTGCTTGTGGGGTAAGGGGCTCTTCCAGATCCGGCTTGCCAAAAACGGAAGGAGCCACGACAGAAACCCAAATGCAATTGAAGTGCCATTAACACTACATTAAGTACATTTACTTCCCATGATTACTTCCCATGCATATACTAAGTTTCCCTTTGGGTCTCATTAACAATTACAACTTGGGGGATGTAGCAGAGACTCTATGGGCTGCATCTAAATTTAGAAAGGCATATGGGCCTGTAGCCTTAGGTTGGGGGCTCTTGCAAAAAAAAAAAAGCCTGAGTACAAAAGGCCATTGGCCATTCTGGGGTTCAACTTTCTTACTATGCCCTCACCACAGCCTTAGGTCACAAACAAGCAAGAATGGTCTCCATTATGGTCCTCTCCAGTCAAAGGATACAAACACTTCATTTTGGCCCCTGGCAATCGGATTTGAACTCCTTCTACAGGAATGTGGATTCTTGTCCAAGGTAACCTTCCTTAGAAAGGTAAAGGTGGAAAAGAAAAAAATAAAACAGCAAGGGAGGAGCAATTTCACTCAAATTTAAATTCTATGTTTCTTTTATCCTCAACAGAGTTCTTCTAGATTTAAATAGCCCAAATGTACAGATAAGAGATTTCTGACCTTGGCAATGTTTTTTGATCCAGAAATAAATTTCATTCAAATTTTTGCCTTCTCTTGGATAAAAATTTAGGGGACATGCACAGCCTCTGCAAAACTCTAGTGAGTAAATTTGCGGGGTGAGGGGGGGGAGGAAGAGAAGAAGAGTGATTTGGAATTGAAATTATTTACTGAAATGAAGCCACCACTATTTTTTTCTCTCGCCTGATTTTTGCCCTGAAGAAACGGAAGGAGGGTCTGACAAGCGACTTGACTAGGTGCAGTAAGTCGACTTTTAACCTCAACAAGGAGAACTGATTAATTGTGAGGTACTGGATTGGAGAAGTTGGAATATATTGGGAAATGAATAGGCTCACCTTCAGACTCCAGCTGCAATATTAGTAATTTCAAATTGTACTGCAATGGTTTACTTTATTGATACTACTATCCCAGCCAAAGCATCTAACATCCTTTAGAAAGGGGTGGGGGGAGATTATGGGTAAGTTTATGATTCATAGCATGCTACTCTTCATCCCTCTAGCCTTGATTCAAATAGTCATTTCCCCAAATTCAATGTTGTTGTTTTAACATGGGTTGATATACGCATATGCAGATCCAGACCTGCAGCAGCAAATGGAAGCTATAATGTAAACTGTATATGAAACTTCCCCCAGATTCTAATGCAGATGTTCTAAACACTTCTAAAAGGAGTTGGGACCAAATCACAACTTTCTCTGAAAAGGAAAACCCGCTGGATTAAGAGGAGCCTGTGAAGTAACAGTTTCGGGATCAGGATACAGGACAAGTATTATACATACACAAAATGCCATTAAAAGGTCGCTGAATTTCTCCCCCCCACCCAAAAAAAGTAAATAATACTAATGAAAGTAAATAACATTGCAGAGTATTTTAAAGCACTCTGAAAACTTCCCGGTTATACAATGGAAATAACTTTGGCTAAACCAAGAAATATTTCAAAGTGCATTCTCTTTTTTTCCTCCTGATATAGGGAACTCTTGATCCTGCAAAATCTGCTGGTGACTTCGCTCCACTGAACAGAGTGATTTACAACGTGATCCTAGGCATGTTTACTCAGAAGGAAGTGGCTTTAGGTTCTGTAGAATTTATTCCCAGGCAAGCAGGAAGAGGACTGCGGCCTCAAATTCAGCTGTAATCTCAAGTATGTTTACTTAGAAGCAGCTGGTCCTGGAATCAGACTTATATCTAAGTAGCTATGCATAGAACTGAAACGTGGAGTGCGGTTCCATGCAGAACAGTCTGAGATTCAGCAGGCTGAAACCGAACCCTGTAAGGGAGAGTGCGTAAAGATGTAGCCCTCTACATATTATCTTGGGAACAGGACCTCCTAAAATCAGAGAGAGGGGGGGGATTCTTAACTAACAACCTCACTCGCTCTTTTTCTGCTTGTTCCTTGAAATATTTTGTACTGAGGACACCATCTTGGCTTTTTTTTTAAACCATACTTTGACAAGCATCCACCCTCCCTATTCTGAACAAAATCCTCAATGCAGAATAACAGTCTTCACATTTTATATGTGCATCAAAACTGGGTTTGCAAATGATGATACCAAAGCCGTTTGTATAAATAGTTGTTTATTCAGAGGCAGCAAAACATTGGCAAAATTTGGGAAACAGAGATTTTTTTGTTGGACAATGCAATTGGACCCAAAGACGATAGTCCTACGCAGAGGAACGAAAATGACTTCAACTTCTATTTGCTGGAGGTACCATCCTAGCTTACTCCCAGCCAGAACAGCCTCCTTTGCTGCCTCCCTCCCAGAAACAGCGAAAAAGGATAGTAGGAAGTAAACAGTGGGCACCCACGTGCATTTTCATTCACATTTTTGACCAAATGTTTACAATGTTGGAGCCATCAAATAGAAAACCTTTGATACTTGGCCACTTTATCATTTCCTTTCAAGAGTGAGCTAACATACATACCACCAAGATTTAAGACTTTTTAAAAAAAAGCTCAAAGAGGATTCCCCTGCACTCAAACACACTCTCTCAAGTCAACTTTAGTTTGAAGTAAACATTTGTCAAGAAGACATTAACATTACAAAGGACTTGGGCCAGTTCTGTTTTCTTCACACCTTCTGCATCCTCTTCAATTCATGGGTTTGGGGAGGGAAGAGCAATATAGCGGAGTAAAATTTGTCCCAACAGCAGTTCTCTTCAGAACATGTTTACTGGGAAATAGGTGTCACTGTGCATGGGGAATGGGGGTGGCAGCGATGGGGAGAGATTTTAGCTTTCCTAGGGTGTTTAATTTTACAACCTTCCTCACCCTCATCCTGTTAGTCAACCAGAATTTGCGGCTAATTGGCCTTTGCTGTGCTCCAATCCCTGGAGTTTATTTCTGAACAAATATGATAGCATTATTTGGGTCTGTGGTCCTCAACAGGATTAAGTTTTAAAAAATCTAGCTCGACTAAAGTGGCTGGACTACAACTCCCCGGTTAAGTTGTTTGGAGGAGAAACACTTTGCCCCAAAACACCAAATAAATTTCCCTTCTTCTCTCGCCTTTCCCAGATTTTCTCCCAAGCAATTGTATTGAAATCTCTTACTGGGGAAATGGCCCATTAGAATAAAAACTTCAGAAGAAGCAAGATTGTAAGACTTAGGCTGCTGAAAAAGCAGTGGGGACTTGCCTGCTAGTAAGTAGGCAAAGGTTGAGGTTGCCAAGGAATTGATGCTGCCGGTTTCCTGCTCAGGCCAGAACAGGGCTGCGATAGTGGTTCAAACCAGGCCCAATGCGAACTCCCCCTTCCTCCGGATTCAAACAATTGCAGGAGGAGGATTTTGAAAAAGACCCAGAGACAACCCACCTCAATTAGCAGTTAGGTGGGCGCTTCCAACAAAAAGAACCTCAGAATTTAGGCTTGAAGGGGGTTTGAAACAGCCTTGTGGTTTGCTGGGCGGCCGAAAAGGAAGGGGGACTCCCCCTGTCCAAGGGGTTAAGGGTTTAGAGGTCATTCCTCCAGGCTGCAATACGGCTAATCACATAGAAAATTTGTCCTCTGGATGAACCTGTTTCTACAGTTGAGCTGAACTTCAGTAAAAACAAAAAGGAAGAAAGAAAAGGGGAGCGAGAGCAAAGAAATACCTTTTGAGCCTCTCAACGTGGAGGCGTCCTCTTCCCTCGAATGGACGGGGGTGCTTTTTGTCATAGAGACAATGACACAAATAATGCCCAAATATCCATCTTTAATATCATGACGGGCACATATTCAAGGGAAAAACCGGAACGAGCCAGCGCTGGAGGCTGAGCCTGAGACCAAGAGGAGGTTCAGCTCAAAAGGGGACAAAGAAAGGGCTCTGGCACCGAAAGAGAAAGAAAGGAAGAGCCTGCTAGGAGATTAATCCTAAAATTTTCCTATCCGAAAGCTTTATAATTTAACTACCAGGTTTATTAAGATCCACTAACATTAAGTGTGAGTCTCTGAGATGTCCACTATTTAGGGGGGGAGAACTGTCCTTTTCTTTCCCTTACTTTATTATTTCTTTTATTGTTTTCCTTTAAATCAAGGAACATGCCTAGAAATAAATCTGCCTGGGGAAAAAAAAGAAAGAAAGAAATGAGATTCCTGTATGTTAGTGTGAGGTTCCCGAGTTCAAAACTTTTCCGTGGATAGAATTTGAGATGGTATATTCCATTAAACCTAGTGAATTTACTTGGAAATAAACATGCTTAAGCACAAATTGTAAATGTAAAAGGACTGTGAGTTTAATACTTGAACCCGGAACCTTTCTCCCTGCTTTGCCAACTGAACACGGGCAGAAGAGACACATTTGCTTTGTTCCTTTCCCAAGATAAGGTTGGAAAGAATAAATGATTTTAAGAGGGGGGGGGAAACCTTCCTTTATGTCAGAATGGTGTGAACTTAAATTCTTTTGGCCAAACCTAATTTTTTTTCAAAGAAGAAAAGAAAAAAGCAAAGAATACAAAAATCTTTCTCATCTGTGCAAAAGACATAAATTTCTGCCAAAGTTTATCGTTACTTGTTCGTCTCTCAATAAGAGCTGCCTTTATGTTGAAAATCTGTTTAACATATATCCAAGTTCTTGTATTTACATCTGAATCAAAAGAAAGCACTGATCTTTCCACCCAAACCACAGAATCTACCCCTTCTCTGTTTTGTTCTTTTGTTTTTTAATCCCAACACAATAAATTAAATTAAAAGAGGCTAATAAAAAAATAGTAATCTAGGATGAACATAAAATAAATTTGAGGGTCACGAATCACGTGGAATATTTACTACACTGGTGGGGGGGGAGAGGCTTGGCTTTTGTGGTTGATTTAATCCACTTTCTCCCTCCTCCTCTCCTCTCCTCCTCCTCCTCCTCTGTTGGATTAAAGTACCAGCCATGAACAAAAGGGTCCATTTCAAAATTTTAAAAGATCCCAGTTCTTTCTCATCTCATCTGAAAAAAAGAAAAACCCCACTGGGAAAAGATTTCCTATGTACAGAAACACCTGAAAGAAAAGCAGCAAAGGAAATCAAGTTTTTCCAAAAACAAAATCCAAGCAGCGGAGCGGGCAGGAGGTTTTGCTTTTAATCTCTGTTGATATTTTTGGTTTGATTCTTTTTTTCCCCCTTTTCCTAACTAACAAATAAATACATAGGCTAATAACAATATCACCAACACATGAAAATAACCCGTTTTCACTTCATTGTTTAAAGATCTTCCTGAAAAGGTGGAGGAATTGGGTAAGCTTTTAATTTAAGGTTGTTTATTGAAAGTACTCTAAGAAATGGAAAGAGAATGTTTTGCCTGTTTTCAAGGCAAAGGTCGGTTTTGGATCTGCTCTATAACACCTGGAATGATGAAAACCAAGCAAAAACAGCTAATCTCAAAGCACCCAAACCCTTCCTGGTCGATTACAAGGGCAATCCCAAATGGGTTGTCTGCAATAGCGCCTGACTGTGTGCTGCCAGGGGAATTTCATTTGAAAATATTAATATGATTCATTTATGTTTTCCATATATATATATATATGTATAGACAGATAGATATACAGTATATCACTTTCTCACCACCTGGAAGCAGAATTGGTTTGTTTGAATGTTTAGGTTGACTTCCGTCACTCCTGTGGTCCCCGTAACATTGCTCTCCACTGTCTTAGAAAACAGGAGGCGACTCATTGGAAAGTTGTCAACTGTTACACCTTGCTTTCCCTTTCAGCAGGATGAGTATCGGTGTCACTATGTGCTTGTATTTTGACTGCCTGCATTCTGGGCAGCCTAATTCCGAAGGGGAAAAAAAAACCCTGGAAAAAGAAAACAAGACTTGTTTCCAAGTTTCCTATAAAGTAGTCAAATCCGTTTGGTGTTCCTTGGAAACAGTTTGTAAGTGTTGGCTGGAGGCGGAGGACGAACTGGATGTGCGGCCTTTGGTATTGGGGAGTTTGTGGTCTTTTTTCCACTTCATCCTTCGGTTCTGAAACCAGATCTTAATTTGCCGCTCGGAGAGACACAACGTATGGGCGATTTCAATTCGGCGGCGCCTGGTCAAGTACCGGTTAAAGTGAAATTCCTTTTCCAGTTCAAGGACTTGCTGCCTGGTATAAGCTGTGCGGGAGCGCTTTGGTTCTCCTCCTGTGTAGTTTGGGTTTACTGAGAGGAGGGAGGGAGGAAAAAAAAGCAAAGCAGCTGTTAACATCCTTCCTGCCCCAAATAATATTCGTAAAGTCAATTTATGATTCCCACCCACCCCCATTAGACTTGCCAAGGCTAAATAAACTCCACTGCAAACTCTATTACTAGCAAATAGGCTTTTCATTCATACATTGGTTGCCTTTCTCAGTCAAAGAGTGGGCTTCACAAATCCTAGCATCCTTTACGAAAAGAGAATCTCTCCTTCTGCCTTAGGCACATGGCCAAGAGGCCTATTTCACCCAAGCCCCAAGCATTTATGGTAAGAGCAGTGGGCAACCTCGAATTCCCACCTAACTTTCTCCTGGTGGAACCTGGAAAGGCCTTTGGAGGAGGGAGGGAGAGAGAGAGAGAGAGAGAGAGAAAGAGGGAGAGAGAGACACGTGGAGGAGGAGAGATGGAGAAAAGAAAGGGAGGCTTACCAGAGTTAACATGGACTTTCTTCATCCAGGGATACACCACGGCTGGCTGCTTGGCTGCTGCGGCTGCTGCTGCGGCGGGTGACCCGTTGGGGCTTTTGAGATTTGGGTGCTGGCTGCAAGTCCTGGTGGCAGGCACGGGGGCCGGGGGGCAGTGCTCCCCTTGCCCGGGAAAAGGGCCCGTCAGGCCGGCTTGCTCCTGCCCGTGACCCCGCGCTTGCACCGCCGAACCCTGGCCATTGCCGCAGCTGTAGGGCTGCTGCCCGCTGTAGTTCGGCCGCGCGTAGAGTCCCTGGTGCTGGAAATCCGGGTCCGGCGAGGCGCCGTAGTAATCCGAGCCTTGCTCGGCCAGGTAGTTGTTCTGCAAATACTCCTCGCAAGGGGGGAATTTGGGGTCCACGTACTTCGAGTTCACCATATACGAACTCATGGCCATTAATTTCGGGAGATGGAAAATACTAATTTTTCCCCCCTTTCTGGCGCTGTCTTTTTTTTTCTCCCCCCTTCCAGAGGGCCCTCCTACTTGCTGTCAACTGAATAAAGTTGGGCGCCCACGTGACTGGCTGAGCCAATCGGGAGGCTGCGGGGCTTTATCGCCGGATTTGTTGTGTACAACCACAATTTCCTCAAATTTCACTCAATAATCGAACCGGGAATCAAGGGGGACCCGCGTGTTGTGCGTTGCTTCCCGCCCCCCCGCCCCGTGCGGGTTTACGAACCTCTAAAGCCCCCGATTCCTCCATCGATGGCCAGTCCCCCCCCCTCCCAGGGCAGGGTGGCCCCCTCCATCCGATCCCCCTTTTCTCTCCCCTCTCCGCCCGCCAGGCTTCCCCACCCAGGTGAAGGGTGCCCTTTGTCTCCCCTGCCTTTTCTAACCTTGGGATGCCCTTTGATTGAACAAGGTAAGGCGCCGCCAGAGAGGCTCGCGTCGTTTAGGCGGGGGCAGGAAAATGGAAACGAGGCAGCTAGGCGAGCCCAGCCCCGGGATATTCAGGAAAAGGGCAGGAAAATCAGGAGCCAGCATCAAACGCCCCAGCAACCCCGCCTACCAGGGACCTGGTTCGCCTTTGTGGTCGGGGTCAATCCAAAGTTACCCTAGTATATAGATGGGGCGGCGTGCAATTAGGCAATGAGTAACTCGTTTCGGAGTCCTTATCCCTCCTCCGGTCAAAATTTTGCATTTTGGGTTAAAATAAAACACCAATTGGATAGCCCAGGAAACTATTGGGAAAGTTTGTAAGTTCAATTCATTCATTCATTAATTCGTTCATTTATTCTTTCTTTCCTTCTTTCTCTTTCTTTCTTTCTTTCTTTCTATTTCTCACTCTCTTCAAAAAACAATCAGACACGAAAGACAAACAAAAGCAAAGCCACACATTAAGAAAAACCTCTATCTAATCATCAGCTCACGACATTTCTGCTACAAAGGTACCAAAGCTTTCCGAGACTCCCGATATTAGTTTGGAAAGCATGTAAATAAAGAGGAGGGGGGGAAACCACCCTTCGCCAATATCAAGATTTTATTCACCTTTCCCAAACGGCCGCTGATATCGAAAGAGAAGGTTTCCAAGCAGCCGACTAGCCTTTTTCCGGGTTCTTTTGTACTGTGGGGGTGAGCATGTTTATGATGCGATGTGCTACCAAAGGACAATTAAAATAGGACGAAGACCTCCGTGGCTCCTGTTCTAGGGCAAGGCAGGGCATCTTTGCAGATCTTCTCCCTTTAGGTCGCCTAACCATATGAGCCGAAAAGTGAAGTTTTTGCATCGACCATATATTCCCCTAGAATCGAATCTGTGACTACGTAAACACCACACAAATTCGGTTCTACAGGGTATATATAGACAACGGAACAACATTCTGGTCTCCTTTTTCTGAAAGGCAGCCACTCTCTCCTGTTTCCAGCCCTCTGACTTTCATCCAAGGAATACACACAACTGGGCTCTGTGGGGGGAAAGACCTGGCGTCATGGGTATGAAGGGAAGGATATGTATAATTTCATAGAAAAACGAATAAACAACCAAAAAAAAGCACAATTGGTGTGACAAGGAACAGCGAGCGGGACATCCAGATTTCTAAATTTCCAGAGCTGAGCCAGTCTAACAGAACCCAGAATCTTAGATACCTTCAGATTTGAATCGGGGCAAATGATTTGACAAGTTAAGTTCCTCTTTGTAAAAAAAGAGGAAGATATTCAAACTAAGACATAAAATCGTCTTTCATCACCAAAGAAAAGATGGAGAATCTCTTACAAGAAATACAGGTATTTAGCTTTGTTTTTAATAATACAAGAAGGGAAGGGTGGAAAGCCTCTTTTTAAAGATTCCATTGGTCTCTTAAAAGTCGAGAGGATCTGTTTAAAATAGATATATACTTATATAGGCAACAAAAGCTCTGTCTTCTGGTTTTCAGACAGTTGCGTTTATGCGAAGGGCAGGGCCGGAGGTCACCCTAAATCATTTACAAACATATCCCAGCGTTTTCATTCTTTCCTGTTTGTCGACAGCAGCACAGCACACTTGAGTCCAAAAGTTCATGCATTGTGGCTGACCCATTTCTAAGTGCTGCCTTGCAGTCATCTCCCTTTAGTTCCCTGGTTTGGCTATTCAAAAATAATATCAAAATAAAACAAATATCAGGATACGTAGGTGTGAACAGTAAGCTTAAAGGACTGCTCTTTTGGTTTTCTTTTGTTGAATTGTGAAGCAGAGCGCTTTTTAACATCCAAAAGTCATTCTCTGTCCCTGTGGAAACAGAATCCAACTGGATCTCTTAACTAATTTCTGAGGCCATATCTATTTTCCAGAATTGGCTGAAAATGTATTTTAGGGGGAAATTGGTGGCTCCTCCTATCCCTGCCCCCTTTTGCCTATTCAGTTAAAAAACAATGAAATGTACTCAAGCAGTCAATTCTTTGCAGGTTATATATGTGTGTGTGTGAAAGAGACAACACTTTGGAAGAATCAGGTAGAAATCACTGAAAGAAGCAAAAAAAGAAATCGCCCCAATATTTTGTGCAATGGCCCAGATTTTCATATTTGTTAGACGCTGTGACCTGCGTTTCACCTTATTGCACGACTTGCTCAGACAGGTCAAAGCCAAAGAGTTATTGATGGACAAAAGCGTTAAATATTCACCTCCTGCTCAACTGCCCATACAAACTCTTTTGATCCATCAGGGCCTTTTTGTATGCTGGTTTATAATCAGTATGCTAAGACTAAGTTTAAGAAAGACTTTTTTTAAAAAAAGAAGAGGAAAGAAAGACAGAATGAAAGGGAGGTTTTTTTAAAAAAATAATAATAAAGAGTTTTAGAGATAGAAAACTGACCCTAAAACAAGGGCAAAGCATACAGAGGTTTTATCTAGGGAAGAAAATGCAATAAATGCATTTATCGGTGGTTTAGAGGTCTCAAAGCAATCCACAAGCGTAGAGATACACAATATATCAGTTTGGATTTTAAGAGCAGTAAGGTAAGTTTTTTTTAAATCGTGTGTGTGTTTGTGTGTGTGTTTGTGTGTGTTTGTGTGTAAGGGAGAGTCATAGACAGTCACTTCAAAGAATGATGTTTAGAAGCTGATTATTATAATAAGCTAATGTGTTTCTTTTTCCAAACAAAAAAACCCACCATGCATTATAATTTCTCAGTAGTTCAGTTAACAGATTAAGTCATTATGCCTCAAACCCCTGCAATATTTAAGCAACCTCAACCTTCCTTTCCTTTCTGCTCACCTTCCCCCCACCTTTCTCTTTATTTTGACCTCACTTTTTTCTCTTCCCCTGTTTCTCTCTCTCATTTCTTGAAACAGATCCATCTTTTTCCCCTATTCTTTGTTCTTCCACACTGAATGACAATTAACCATTTTTTTTCTAAATTCATCCACCAATAATATCACCTTTCCTCTTATAATCCATCACCCTATTGCAAAAAAAACCTCTTCATTTCATCGGGTTAGCATTTAATTTCAATATTGTAGACTGCATTACATCATCGTGCTTCTGATTCTAAGCATAGCAGCTAGGCATAGATGTTTTCATTGAAACCAATGGGCCTTCATTTCCAGAGATACTCCTTCAAGCTAAAGAAATATTCCCAGGTATGTTTAGAGCAGGTTATTTCCTTAGACAACCCCAAAGTACAATGTATTTTGAAGCCAATGAACAGCCCAGGTTTGCAAAGGGAGACACTATATAGCTTGAGCCAGTTAAAATGATAATCCTGATCATTAGCTGGAAAATATTGATGAGAGGAAGATTATGACACTTTACACCTGTGAAGCCCTGAAAATTACTTCCCTAGAAACTGCGATCAGCATTTGCAGCGATCTATCATCACAGCGATGGAAAAAGATGGAAGAAAGCAAACTGGTCGCCCTCCCCCTCCCCTTCCAGCCCAAAACTCTCAAGTACAAGTAACTTTAGAGAGACATTTCATGAACACAGCAAAGGTGAATTCACTCTCTTGGTCTCAGCAAAAATGTATAAACAATATTTAGAAACCCAACAAGTTTAGCCAAAAGGAAGAGTTCACACTTACTGGAGCTGTCTTTCCATTGTCCTGAACCTGTTGTAATAAAAAAGAGAGAAAGAAAAAGGTGGTGAAGAAATCCCCTTGAATGCAGTTGAATTGTGCTGTATTTCATATCACTGCTTCTGTTATTGACGACTTAGAAAATTTAATAGCTTACAACTCTCCAGAAGTATTATTGAACAATGTTGAGATCACAGGGACAAGAAATTAGCACATCTTGTGCTTTATGCTGGTTTTTCTTTTCAAAAGGCACAAATAGGTTAGCCAAATGATTTTTAAAAAAAATAGAATAAAGCAAAACACATCTCTAAAATTCATTGAGAGCCAAAGCAGTCCTGCTTTCTTTCCAAGGAGCACAGGGCAACTTTCCTTAAAACCATTACAATGGTAGAGAATTCCTGAAGACCCAACAGCCATCTAGTCTCATATTCTGGCAATCTGTAAATCCTCACTGGAAAGAATGTTATTCACATAAGTTAGAGCAAGATGCTTATTTAAGGCATTATCATTCTTGTCTTTCATCAATTCTATGTTATCTCCCACTCATTCTTTAGAAACAATGCATAAAAAATGAACAAATCATTTTTTTCTTTAAAAAAAAATCCCTTTATAACTTTTCATCCTTTTGTTTGCATTATTCCTGACGAGGGTTATAAAAACGCAGAGACAAATTTAAGTGGGTACGGCATAATTTGTAGTAGCAGGAACTTTTTAGTCTCGAGGGATTCTCTCTCTCTCTCTCTCTCTCTTCCCAACTCCTCCGATTTACTCCTAGATAATAACAGGCCAGCTTCTTGAATTGACGAAAATAAAAGAGTTGGTAATTATCCATTAGCTTTATCCAACGAAATCAACAACAAGAGTAAAAGAAGCAATAAAAGTCGCTCGAGGTTGAGCCATCGATTGAGGCTGTATCTTGTTTTTTCGCGGGAACAAATCTGATCTCATCACTTCTTCGCGATTCTTGTATTCTACAATTTCGGCGAATAGACCTGCCCGCATCCAAACGCCCGTTCATGGGCAAAAATCGTTCTTCTGTCTAGGCTAGGGGGAATAAGAAGAGACTTACTGTAAGCTTTCCCTGAGGGAAGAGGCATGGAGAAACCCTTGGAGTTCGGTTTCAGCCAGAGGATTCCTGCTTAAACACCCTTTCTGTCACTGCTTCCAGGAACGAAAAGCATCTGCACTTGTATGCTCTTAAACTAATTTATGGTGGGAATTATATTTTGGCTTGTCAACTCTCAGGCCATAAAACAAAGTTTATTGGAATCACGTGCTTCGAAAGAGCCACTTAGGACTTATCTCGACGGAACAATAAATAACCTCCAGCTTTAAACTTTTATTCACTTAAATAAAGAGAGCCCACAAGAAGAAGGAGGAAAAAGATCAAGAGACGAAGGAGGGAGGGAGGGAAGAGAAAGAGGGACGGACTGGGGTCGTTCGAAATTGAAATGGTTCAAAATAGCAAGAGGATCGCCGGGTGGATTTGTGTGTGTGTGTGTACGTGTATGCGCAGTAGGCAGCGTTTAGGCCAGGATTTTAAAATAATTTGTTTGGCGGCCAAAACTGGTGGGTTGCCTAGGTCTTGAGGAGAAAGAACGGGTGAATTCCGTTGAGAGTGAGTACCGAGTCAAAGTTTATTTGGATGAATATGCTTGTGGGAGAAGGGAGGGAATAAGCCTCCCTCATCCCTGTGTGTGTGTGTGTGTGTGTGTGTGTGTGTGTGTGTTGTGTGTGTGTGTTTCTATAAGTCTACCCCATTTGTACAAACCCTCCCATTCCACCCTCTAGAACTAGCTCAAGGCTTCCACTCATATTATGGCAGGGGAATCATCCCATCAAGGCTCACAAATTTATTTAAAAATGTAATGCTGGGCCCAGAAATGGTGCATGTTCTTTCATCCAGGGGTTTCATGAGGTTTGCTACCTGCTAAGCAACTACCAGAAGTGGGTCTCTTGGAAGAAGAAGGGAAGAGTTGGGCTTGAAAACTGCAAAACCCAAGGGAGTCCGTATATTTTTGAATTGGGGGTGGGTTTAGACCAGTTGAAAAGACCACCGTTCAGATGCTTCCAAGGGGTGTGTGGTTCTCAGGGGCAGAAAGCTGGGTGAACTGTTCCAAGCCTCTCCCTGGGGCCTTAGGGGAGCTGTCATCTCTAGCTAAAAATACTAAAAAGCAGGGACATCACCCTGCCAACAAAAGTGCATCTAGTCAAGGCCATGATTTTCCCAGTTGCAACGTATGGCTGTGAAAGTTGGACCATAAGAAAGGCTGAGCACCAAAGAATTGAGGCCTTTGAACTATGGTGCTGGAGAAGATTCCTGCGAGTCCCTTGGACTGCAAAGTGATCAAACCAGTCAGTCCTAGAGGAGATCAACCCTGACTGCTCTTTAGAAAGCCAGATCCTGAAGATGAAACTCAAATACTTTGGCCACCTAATGAGAAGGAAGGACTCACTGGAGAAGAGCCTAATGCTGGGAACGATTGAGGGCAAAAGAAGAAGAGGACGACAGAGAATGAGGTGGCTGGATGGAGTCACCCAAGCAATAGGCGTGAGCTTAAATGGACTCCAGAGGATGGTAGAGGACAGGAAGGCCTGGAGAATCATTGTCCATTGGGTCGCAATGGGTCGGACACCACTTTGCAACTAACAACAACATCTCTAGCAGAACAAAAGGGAAGACCATGCAAGATTGGTTTAAAAAAAAAGGCAAAAGTGCCAGGACTGTTCCTGTCTCCTTCCTCTGCTAGAAAACGTGAAGAGCTGGTGCTTTGGGGAGGGCTGTAAAACAATAAAAAGTGTAGTGCGGAGGAAAAGTGGGAAGGTGTTGGAAGAAATGGAGGCTGGCAGTAAAAAACAAAGGGAATTTGAAAGGAAAGGCATTCTAGAACACAGGAAGTTACAGGTCCTTCAGAAAGACCTTGCTTGAGGAGGAAAAGCTTCACATCTTTCTTTATAGGTATATCATTTAAAAAGAAAGAAAGAAACAAGTTCTCCAGCTGGACAAGGCAATAGTTGTGGGTGGAATAAGATTAAGAGTCTTGTCCCAAAATGAAAACAGGACAGGACAATTATGCTTTGCCAGTTGAAAAGGTGTAGGCCAAGAAGAGTGGATTGGAGATGGCTTCCAGGGGCCTCCTCTTCCTACTTGTGAACTCGCCCCAAGATGCCAACATTAGATTAGATACAACCCACACCTTTTAATGTAGACACTGTGCTCTCTCTCAACAGGCTTTTAGTTCTGCAGGAGGTATTCTGCATCATTAAAGGAAGCAAAAGGTTGATGACCACTTCAAGACCCAAGGATTGTATTTTTTAAATAGACTTAAAAAAAAAAAAAGATTAGACCAGCATCAGCATGGGGAACCCTTCAAAAGTGTGTCTTCATTTCTTTAATCTTCCCCCAACCTGCCATTCCTCATATATATGGGACTACAGTGCTTACCATCCCTGACTCCTGGTGAGATTGTTAAATCCAATATATTCAAAAAGACCCTGTCAACTCTCTTGAAACAAGTAGATTTCCATGGGGAAAGGACTCCTTTCTTGCAGGGCTTCCAAAATGAATGGATCCAAAATTAATCATGGATTTTGGTAGGTCTACTTTAAAAATGACTTAGTCTGAATACTACGATGCATAGAACCTACATTTACCTCTGGTTCAAACTGTATGTCCAATTTATTCCCTTCCATTCCAATGTTTCAGTCTTTTCGGAACAAAAAAAATTTCTCAGCCCTTCTGTTAAGTCCAATTTTATTTTATGAGATATCTTAAGGAACTCCATGATATAAATGGTCAAAAGTTGGAAAAGATATTATTCCCATGATATTTTAAAGTGTTGCTCCAGGAATGTAATTTTTAGTAATAAAATACTACCAGTCAAAAAGAAAAACCCCACTTTGATTAAGGAAATAAGACTCCAACAATGCCTACCTGAAAACGTGAAACAAATCTTTCAGAGTAACCAGGGTGCAAAGCAATCTGCATGGCTTGCATTCAGATCAGTATGTAATAAAATAGGCTGATAGCAATAAATCCATTCAGTCAATAAACTGTACAAAGTTGGTTAGGTAACCTCAGGCCAACTGCCTTTCTCTCAGCCCAGTGCACTAATCCTTCCAGCTCAACCCACCAGGGTAGCTGTTGTGTGGAAAATAGGAGGTAGGAACATTAGGTCTGTTTACCATCTATTGAGTGATATATAAAAAGGGGTTAAAAAAACTAGTAATAATAATCTGTACCATTACTTAAATATGATCAGATTTAGGTAAATCAAGTGGGCTCTTGTTGGATGAAATCTGTATTTAGTTGTGTTTGCTTAATAATTCAAGTGGCTAAATCAAATTTTAAAGAAAATAAATGGAATTGAAGCTACACCTGTTTATACCCAACAACTCCAGATGAAGTTTTATGGAAAGGTTTATTGTGATCTGTATCCCATCCTCATTCAATCCTTCCCAGAAACTACTTTATTGTAATAAACCTGGTAACTTTTCAAATGTTTAAATAACTAAAACTAAAACAAACTGATGATGGAGAAACACCCTTTTGCACGATCTAAGCCTGTCATTCATTCTCTGTTTTTGTCTTTCTTTCCCTTTCTCTATTGTTAGATGAAGGAAGGCTCAAGAAAAGGACGATTTCTGTACCCAATGTATGCCTACCATCTGGAATGAAATACATGTAAGGTTTACTCCTGCAGAAGAGGATGGAAATAGAGACCATTGGATCTATCTAAAGGAATGGAACTTGCTTCCAAATAACGAAAATAGAAGAAAATAGAAGAATATCGTTTTAGAAATTTGCCTGCTTGGAGTTTAGGGAAATACCATGGCAGGGAGATTGGGGTCCCACCTGTATTTTTTCAATATTTTAGTACTGGTTTCTGCTCTGCTGTAACCCAAGATATTTGGAGGACACAAACATTCAAAAAGCAAAAAGTTGAATGAAATGAAAACAACAGAGTTGAATTTGATCTCACATAAAGCCAAGCCACTAAAGTCAATGTCTGTTCAATTGGTCTCTTGGATGGGGCTTAGGATGAAATCCTAAGATTGACACTACTTTGATACTACTGACTTCAATAAGATTTGTCCTAATTTTTGGAACATTTCCCAGCTTGAATCCTGAAAATGGAGTTTACACACGCTCTCACTATGGGCAAAACCTCAGACTGGGAGATCACATGGCCTTTGTGTTCCTTGATTCCATTGCACAGACTCATGGTCACATAATAGTCAAAAAACTGGTTCCATATATCAGTAAACAGATACAGGAAATTTTCTACTGCAGGTTCCAAAATCCCTTTTGAGGGGACTTTGAGGCAGAATTTCTTAGGGAGGAAACACATCAAAGCTTCAGTGTAGATCCCAAATAGATTCTGTTCAATTCAGAATACAAAGCAAACCTACAAACCTTATTTTCAGGAGAAAAACAGAAGATGAAAAGTGGATCTGTGGCCTTTCAATCATTGTTTCCCCAGTCTCTTAAATACAATGTTTGGGCACAGAAAAATTCCCATAATAAAATGGCAGACTTAGCTATTTATCACACCAAATATTTTAACTGTGTTATTGAATCACAAAATAGTTCTAAAGACCAAAGTTTAATTCTGGGTGTATATTCTCATTTTTAAATGGATTGTTAACTTCCACCATTGGACTCTCTTAAGTAACACAGCTTCTTCTTGCTTTGTGCACTTAGGAGTTGGATTCTTACTGCAAACATCCCTACTTAATTGGAATGATAGTATTATAATCTAGGAGGTGTGAAGGACATCTGTGTAGTTTTGGGAAGCCTAAACTACAGAGATGAACCACCATGGATCTTTATTTGAACATTTATCAAATGAGTGGCAAGCATTTGGTAAAGGTGATTCCGGCCACATGGAAAATCTGCCTAAGTTGCTTCTGGTATGGTCCAGATTGCATGCCTTTCATGGTTTGTGCCATTAGAATGTTAAGACTAAAAAGATGTCTGTCCTTTATTAACAATACATCTCTCTACATGGGAGCATCCTTGAGAATATATTATATACTAATCCAATCCTATCCTATCCTATCCCTATCCCTATCCCTATCCCTTAACATAACATTGTAATGTAATGTAATGTAATGTAATGTAATGTAATGTTATAATATAATATAATATAATATAATATAATATAATATAATATAATATAATATAATATAATATAATATAATATAATATAATATAATATAATATAATATAATATAATATAATATAATATAATATAATATAATAATATAATATATACCACCAACCTCCTGCAGATATACATCAAGTTGGAATTCTATCATCCTTCTGTGTGTCATCCAGTAGCTTTGATACAAGGACATTTATGTATGGTAAAGACTATGGAACTTGTGAATTTCTATCTCTCTGTAATCAAATTGCCCATGTGTGTTTTTCCAGCAGTGATAAATAGGTCAACAAGAATCCTGATGCTTTATAAGGATACAAAATCAGTGACATAAGTGGCTAGAAGGCACAAAATACTATTTAGAATTCTTCTTAGGGGTAGGAAGAAGGCTTCATATAATGCTACTCCAAAGCAGTTTACTCTTTGATTGGAGTGAGATGTCACCACCACTAACCACCTCCTGTAAAGACAGCACCCAGGGCAAGCAAAGTCTTTTGTTGCCCTGAGGCAGAAATCCCACAAGAACCTTTTTCATTTGCCATCAGTAAAACATAAATAGCAATAGCACTTATACTTATATCACTTCATAGTGCTTTATAGCACTCTTTGAGCAGTTTACAATGTCAGCATATTGCCCCCAACAACCTGGGTCCTCATTTTACTGAACTCAGAAGGATGGAAGGCTGAATCAAACTTGAGCCCCATCAGGATCGAATTCCAGACTGTGGGCAGAGTTTACCTGCAATACTGCATTCTAACCACTGTACCACTAGGGCTCACCACCTTATTAAAACTGTAATAAGATTAACTAAAGTTGAACAATTTTTGAAATGGACTGTCCTTTTATAAGAAACTCTTCCCCCCTAATCTCAGATATGCCCTGAGTTATTTTCCTAGTGAGGAAAATGCACCGTATATATTTGGAGAACCTGTTTATGAGCCATGGTGGTGCAGTGGTTAGAGTGCAGTACTGCAAGCTACTTCTGCTGACTGTCAGCTGACTGCAATTTGGCAGTTCAAATCTGACCAGGCTCAAGTTTGACTTAGCCTTCCATCCTTCCAAGGTTGGTAAAATGAGGACCCAGATTGTTGGGGGCAATAAGCTGACTCTGTAAATCTCTTAGAGAGGGCTGTAAAGCAGTATATAAATCTAAGTGCTATTGCTAAGTGCTATTAATTTGCTCCTGAGCCTTGGCACAGCAATGCAAGTTCAGAGTCCAAACTTTGGAGTCTGCATTACATAGAACAGAAGCATTCAACCTGGACAGCTTTAAAACTAAGCATGGTTTGGTGGAAAATTCTGCGAGTTGAATTCCATTAGACTTAAAGTTGCCAAAGTTGGACACCCTTGATCTATGCAATACATATCCCAAGGTTTCATACAGCGCATGAAATCATTACAAGTTGGGTCTGTGTTTTCTCAAAAAAGTTATCAAACCTGTCAAAAAAAGTACAGTATTTTCATCTGATTTTTCTTTTTTTTTAATGCTATCTTCCATTAAAACCAAAAACGCTTTTTAAACTGTCACTAGAATTTCAGGAATCAGAATTTTTACAAAACAGCCTAAGCGCTCGTACAATTAAGCAGCTTTTCATCTGGTGCTCTTAAAAATCTATTGAACTGCAAGTGCCATCATCCCAAACTAGGTGTGTTTTCTCTTCCAACTTCTCTGTTCTCCATCCAGAGCACATGCCAAGTAGAGGAAATGCATCCATGAGTTTGGTTTAGTGGCAGAAGTTGGGCTGGATCTAACATTATTCTGTAATGCTTCAATGTTGGGACTTGGCCTAGATCTTTGTTTAGACTGGTTGGTGTCCCTCTCTCCCCATGTCCCATTTGGGAATCTTGGCCCTTAAAAGGCATGCAAAATTAAGAAATGTGGGAAGGTGATCCGCAATCTAAAATTTTAATACTGAGCATCACCAAACAATTCTATTTAACAGAGGTATGTAATTAGACACATGTATGTATGTATATACACATATGTATGTATGTTATATTTGTGCTGATAAATAAATAAAGGGAGACCAGTATAGATCTATTTCAAGCTATTTAGCTCTCATCAGCTAGCCATACCCTTACTGGGAATCGAGCCTGTGCTGTATTGCCTCTTAGGCAGATGTGTTAACCACTGAGCTACAGAGCTCGACTCCTTATTAGCCAAGCCAGGGTGAGAGGTATATATTTAAAGTCACAACCCAGACATCTCTTGTGACGAGCCGTAGGACAGAGAATGGAAGTAGTGATCTTCCTCCCATATTTGGGCATACCGGGGGTTGTGACTTTAAATATATACCTCTCACCCTGGCTTGGCTGATAAGGAATCGAGCTCTGTAGCTCAGTGGTTAACACATCTGCCTAAGAGGCAATACAACACAGGCTCGATTCCCAGAAAGGGTATGGCTAGCTGATGAGAGCTAAATAGCTTGAAATAGATCTATACTAGTCTCCCTTTATTTATTTATCAGCACAAATATAACAAATGTAACAAAAAGGCAACAGTAAAAAATATTGGGTTTCTGTCTGGATGGTCTCTTGTGACGAGCCGAAGGACAGAGAATGGAAGTAGTGATCTTCCTCCCATATTTGGGCATACCGGGGGTTGTGACTTTAAATATATATGTATGTATGTATATATACACACACATACAGGTGTGTGTGTGTGTGTGTGTGTGTGTGTGTGTGTGTGTGTTCCAGCAGAGCGCTGGAACGCCTTGAGGGATTTCAACCAAACTTGGCAGACAGATGATTTACTCTCTGGAAACAAATACTGTGGGGTAAGACACCCCTAACACCTCTCAGGGTACATGTTCTGTTAAGATACAGCCTGTTGTGCCTTAAAATGATTTCTATTGTACTGCCTTAAAATGGCTTCTACTGTACAGCTCAGTGAAGTTGCCATGGTAATGGCTTCACAGTATTCCACAAGGGGGCTCCCTCTGGTAAAGGTGAAAATTCAACATTACTGGGGGCACAGGGAAAATATTTTTAACTAATTTAATTACCGCCGAAATCAGGGCTCAGGAAGAAGTTGCTCTTGCAGGCTTCATAGTCCACAGTTTCCCTCTGGTAAGTGGGAAAATCCAACATTAGAAATTATGTTTGTTCCGGACATTTTCCCCCTACAAATAAATACCTGGCCAATGTTGGGTTATCGACTCGTTATCTATAAATATACTCATCGTTATTTTCAGGATATGGTTAGAAGACAAAGGTTGTCTGATACAATTGTCCTATACTCTGCAAAGAGTTCCACAAATTACTGTACACCTGTTTCCTAAATTGAACCGGAAAAAGGTTTTGCTGCTTCTCTTCTACCTTGCTGGAAGGCCAGAGAGAAATTGGTTTCAAAAATAGGTAGGTCTAATATTGTGATGGCGAAGCTATGGCATGTATGCCACGGGTGGCACGCGGAACCATATTTGCTGGCAAGACAGCCCTTGCCAGTGCTCAGCTCTGGAGTTTCAGAGCCCTTCCGAAGGGCTGGGGGAGGTCGTTTTCACCCTCCCCAGGCTTCAGGAAAGCCTCCAGAGCCTAGAGAGGGCGAAAAACAGGTCCAATGGCCCAACTGGAAGTTCAGAAATGAAGTTCTGGTTAGCCCGTTGGGCCTGTTTTTGCCCTCCCAAGGCTCTGGAGGGTTTCCTAAAGCCTGGGGAGGGTGAAAAATGGCCCAAGAGGCATACCGGAAGTTCATTCTCAAACCTCCGCATTGGGCTGTTTTTTGCCCACCCCAGGCTCCGGAGGCTTTCCTGAAACCTGGGGAGGGTAAAAATGGCGTCCCCCTCCTGAGCCTGGGGTGAGCAAAAATCTCCCCCGTGCAGGGATCGCTCTCTCGTGCGTGGTGGGTGGGTCACTCGCACATGTGTGGTTGGTGGGTCACTAGCGCATGGGCAGTGGGTGGGTGGGTCACTCATGCATGTGCAGGTGAGTGGGCACGCACACATGTGCGATAGCACACGCACACACACACAGGCTTCAGCATACCTTAAAAGAAAAGTTAGCCATCACTGGTCTAATAGGAAGCCCAGCACTAGCAGAGAAGACAAGGGCTGGGAAAGAAATGGCTGCAGGGGAGACTGGCTAAGCCTAAAAGAGACAGAGCATGATTATCGCTCTTTTCTCTATTTAGATAGGCATCAGAGTGGCGCATGGTTAGAAGGTGGTACTGCAGGCTAATTTTGCTGACTGCTGACTAACAGCAGTTTGGTAGTTCGAGTTTCACCGGCTCAAGGTAGACTCAGCCTTCCATCCCTCCAAGGTGGGTAAAATGAGGAGCCAGATTGTTGGGAGCAACAGGCTGACTCTGTAAACTGCTTAGAGGGGGCTGTAAAACAGTGTGAAGCGGTATATAAGTCTAAGTGCTATTACTATTGTTGCACAAACAGTATTGGAGACTGTGTGTGCAACTCCTGTGGATTGCAACTTGTTTGATGCTACACAATTACATTTTAAAATCTGTAAAAACTAATTTAGTTTTTAGTTTAGTTTAGGTTTTCACGGGCTACTTCTCTCGACATGGGTTACTTTTAAATTTGAAAAATGACCAACTGGGTTATGGAAAATCAGAATCCCAATTTTTAAGAGTTGCACACTACCATTAATTGTCAGCCAAAATTGTGTAGCTCTACAATAAATCCAGATTGGCTTCATTTATTTTGTAACACACAAACCAGGTCGTTTTCTCATTGGCTATACGGAAGAAAGCATAGCAGAAAAGCCAGATGAGGAAACCATTCAGACAGACTATATTACAGGGGTGTCAAACTGGTGGCTCACGGACCGGATGTGTCACGTGCAGGCCACGCCCACCCCAGCTCTGCGAAGGGAAAAAAGTCACAATATGTCACATGACGGCATATTGACACCGTAGACTATAAGGACCAGCACTGTTGAACATCTGGATAGTAACAGGGCAGGCAGAAGTCACAGATTTAGTCAAGGACAGAGCGGGATGTTCTATTTGGAGGCCCCCTTTTATGCTGATATTAGTTTGAAAATCCACAAAGAAGAGTGGGTGTCACTTGAAATCTGAAATAGGAAAATGACCAACTATTGTAGGGAGCTATTGTATAAGACTGTTTCAATTATATGATGCTGCATCAGCAATGCTCCAGTTATCAAGGCAAACGAACAAAAGATCTTAACCTAATCTAATCTGGTTTGTTCTGGGAGGGAGGGAAGGTTTTTCCAATTGCATAGAATTCAATTCAGAAACTTCCTAGGGAAGACATGATGAATGGTATTTGGAAACAAATTACGAGTTATACTAAACAAAATTACACTTGCATTGGATCATGCTGGAAATGGCATAGTCAATGACCTGTTTATTTCTCAAAACGTCAAGGCCCCAAAAAAGAGAACTCAGGTTCTTTGTAGTAATCCACACATTTCAGGATAAATGCTTCCCATGGAAATTACTAGACAGTTTAATATTCCAAACTCATACAGGGAGGAAATAAAGCAAATGGGCTACAGGAACAGATGATGTGGCTTTTCATTAATGTGGTCAGGAATGCATCATTAGTAAGGGGAAGCAAAATGTTTTCAGGTGGAAAATGGAATGATTTTTTTTAAAGGCTTCTGTTCAAAGCAATCAAAAAGTCTTCCAAAGAAGGTGAAGGCATGGGAGAGAGCAGTTCCAGCAGGGAAGCCAAACTCACACATAGTCTTTTGATCAAGAGACTAAGTTGAAATTAAGTTGATAAACTGATGTACCAAATGTTTGTGAAGGCAAATTCTAGAATAAGAAAATACAGGGCCTCTTTTTCTCTTGTTAAAGAAAAGCATTTTCCCACCATGAGGGACCTCAACATCTTTGAACTGTAAGTCATCCATCCCAGAAAATATGACTGATGTTCACCTGAGGAAGGCTGGCTCCAATAGATCTGGAGAACACTGTGTTAAGAGGCACCGTAACATTTTCTTGGGGAAAAGTCCAAATTGCTTCCTGTATTCCATGCTTTTGGATCTCCCCCTACTGGGAAATCTGTTGATCATCCAATAGGGGCTCAAGTAAAGACATCAAAAACCTTCATACTTAAATTTGTGCTACTGCATTCTTTTTTAGAGGTTCACCCACCCTTGACCCGTCAAAACCGCGGTCCACTAAAGCGCGCCCGATCAAAGCGCGTACGTGACGTCATCAGCAGCGCGACAAATAAAATTAAAAATAAATTAAATTAAAATTAAAATTAAATTAAAGCAAGCCGATTCACATAAAGGTAAGGGTTAGGTTTAGGTTTAGGGTTAGGTTAAGGGTTAGGGTTAGGTTTAGGGTTACGTTAAACGTTAGGGTTAGGGTTAGGGTTAGGTTAAGGGTTAGCGTTAGGTTTAGCGTTAGGTTAAGGGTTAGGTTTAGGGTTAGGTTTAGGGTTAGGTTAAGGGTTAGGCTTAGGGTTAGGTTTAGGGTTAGGTTTGGGGGGGTTAGGGTAAGGTTTTCGCGTTAATTTTAAATTTACCATTCACAGCGTGCCGTTTTCGTCGCGCTGTGATGACGTCACGTACGCGCTTTCGTCGAGCGCGCTTTAGTCTACCGCGGATTTGTGGTGGAACCCACCCACCAACCTATTTTTAAATTTTTCATGCTGTCTTAGATAGATACCCATTTAATGTATTTTATTCTCTTATGTACACTGAGAGCATATGCACCAAAGACAAATTCCTTGTGTGTCCAATCACGCTTGACCAATAAAGAATTCAAAATGACAATAAGGTTATTATTGTTCTATTCTATTCTATTGTATTCTATTCTATTCATTATATAAACTGAGGATGCCTATTAAATAAAAAGACTTGACAGAATAAGGTTCAGTTTCTGGTGATCCCATGAGTCCATGTAGGTGGCCTAGAGAATGTCATACAAAGCTTGTCATTACATCTTCCAGGATTTTTTTCCCCCAGGGTGCCAGCATAGCCTAAATTTTCTGGTGGTCTCCTACCCAACTAGTGTCCAATCCTGCTGAAGTTGCCTTTCTTTCAAGCTACCCTATGTTTGTGGAAACCCCAACTAACCCACTGAAATAAATACCAGTGGGTTCATTGGGGTTTCCTTAGAAATAGGATTTTTCCTTCCTACCTTCCTTAGGATCTTCCCGACAATTGTGATGAACTGGAACAAAATTTTGCTTGTATCCATCAGGTTGCTTTGACCAAATGTGCATCTTTGATCAAAAGCAAGAAATATGTAATGGGCTTTTGTAGCCAATAGCATTCTGTTAGACACAGCTAACATTTGCAATGCTCTTTATCACTCCAACAACTAAAAATTAGCCCAGGAAGAAACTTGCCAGACTACTCATACTTGACATAAACATTTGTTCCTTTTGGTCAGAAAAAAATTAAACCTGGAACTTCCTGAAGACACCAACCTGAAAGAGGTTTGTTTATTGGTTTCTGTTCATAGCAGGACTATGAATTATCTTATGCTGCCCAGCCATCTTCTTCCAGCCTGATGCTCCAGATGTTTCATAGCAAGTTCTAAATTCCCTTACTAGCAGTAGGTGATTGGTGTTCAGCCCCACTCATGTGGAAAATAGCCAAGTTTGAGAAAGTGTTCAAACAGAATTCTTCCATCATAAGAAATCAGAGATAATAGAACTCTGATCATTGTATTTTCACTTGGCTGTCAAAAAGATAGATACAGCTTTCTTCAATCAATAGATAAAAAGGGATCTCGTAGTACATTTCTGGGATATTTGTAAGAGTCAGTTTGGTGTGCGGGGAGTCCTCCACTCACAAGCATTAGTTCAATGACCATTCGAAGTCACAACAGTACTGAAAAAAGTTATGACTGTTTTTCACACTTAAGACCATCACAGCCCCGTGGTCATGTGATCAAAATTCAGATGCTTGGCAACTGGCTCATATTTATGAAGGCTGCAGTGCCAAGGTCATGACGAACAAAGTCAATGGGGAAGCCAGATTCACTTAACAACCGTATCACTAACTTAACAATTGCAGGGATTCAATGTTAAGTGAATTTCTGCAATTTTTAAGTTAGTGATATGGTTGTGGCAAGAAAAGTCATAAAATTGGGGGGGGGGGCCTCAACAAATGTCTCCCTTAGCAACAGAAACATTGGGCTCAATTGTGGTTATCAGTCAAGGGCTACCTGAAGTGGTTAAGGTACCAAGCTAGAAACCAGGTGATCATGAGTTCTAGTTCTACCTTTGGCACAAAGCAGTGGTGGGATTCAGCCAATTTGCGCCACTTCAGGAGAACCAGTTGTTAACCTTCCGAGCACTTTGGTGGACTGGTTGTCGGAAGAAATCATTAGGGCAGAGAACCAGTTGTTAAATTATTTGAATCCCACCACTGGCACAAAGCCAGCTGGATGACCTTGGGCCAGTCTCTCTCTCTAGCCCTAGGAAGCAGGCCATCTTGCTAAGAAAACGGCAATTCCTGCAGTTGCTAGAAGTCAATATTGACTTAAAGATACCAAAAAAAGGTGTTTTATAAAAAATCAGCAAAAGTACCAGAAGACTGCCAAAAGGCCAACAGTTTAACAATTTTCTGGTTAATGTTAAAATCCTAGAGAAACTCAGATGCAGATGTATAGTTTTTCATGGAGATAAGAAAATGTTTACCTTTGTTTTCTTACACCTTTGGCATCGCAACATCCTAGAAAAAAAAATTGTGCAAATCCAAACTCTGCCTTTCTCTGATCTCAATGAATCAGTATGGGCTGTATAATTCTAGGTACAGTATTATAAAGACAGGTGGAAACATGAAGGGGATAGAAATTAGACATTTGATAGGTGGGCTGTGAACTATCCATCTCACCTGTGACAGTTACTTACTAGCAAGCGGGAAGTGGTGAAAGGAGAGGTTGACTAAGTAGTGTGGAAGTTCAAGCTAGGGCAAGTACTTGTGTCATGACAGTGGAAGATGAACCTTGAAAGAGTCAGATGAATGGAACTGGGGCAGGAAGACAGACAGGAAGGAGGGAAAGTTAGGCTAGCAATTTGCTTTTATCGCCTTCTTTTGTACAGGTTCTGCACCACCGCCCCAGTGATGATGGTGGCAAAAGACAAGCTTTTTAAGAAGAATGACGGCTGTTTCCAATCAAAGGGACAACATCAAAGTCTAGGCGGATTATGAGCCCCAAAGTAACTAGCTGTGACCACTTGTTTGCCATTGTACAAAGGGACACTCATCTATATGGCCACATAAATAGGCTGTACTTGAGAATGAAGAAGGCTGGCTGAGGGTAGTATAAATGGTTACTGATTTAGCTAAGATGTGGAAATAGAGTATGATTAAGATTCTTTGGGGTGGTTTTATTGAGGCCGACATTCCTTTTTTTCTGAAAAAAATTGCTGTAACCACACAGATTTGTATGTGGTTAAAAAAAAAAGTAGATGATATAAATCTAGCTACACCTTTCTTATATTTTAGTATCAAGAGTCAGTTGAATGTAGTACTGAAGATGCTGGCCTAAAAAACAGGAAACTGATTAGGCATGAAAGTTACCTGGTGATTTGGGGCCTGTCACTCTTTCAAACTAATCTACCTGACTGGGAAAAACAGGAAGCTGAAATATGAAGCATGTTTGGTACCTTGAGATTTTATTTTATTTTATTTATTTATTTTATCTTATTTTTTATTTATTTTATACACACACACACACACACACACACACACACACACACACACACACACACGAGATAATAATTGTGTGAGTATATAATAAAATAATAATTCCTTCACATGTGTTATACAACAATTACCAACCCAATCAGTGTCATGCAGTGGGATTTGGGGTACACTGGTTGGTGAAAGTGGGAACTAAAGTCCAAAGCACCTTTCAGACACCAGGTTGAGAAGGCTATTAATATGGCTGGCTTGGCTATTAATTACACAAGAGTCCCAATTCAGTCCTATGGGATTTGCTTTCATAATGTTTTGATTGATAAACAATTGTGTGACTCCAAAATGAGTCCATTATCCTCCTTTGGCAAATTAGTTCAGGACCTAACCCAAAGAAATGGGGAAACCCATGCATTTGAATTTACTCCGAAGGAAGTGCTTATTGGAATTCATTCTCGTAGTTCTGAAGATTTCAACCTCAACCCTATATGTTTTCTCGCAGATAAAAGTTTGCAGTTCAATAGCGCTGAATCCAATTACTGATATTAAACCATGGATTGTTTTACTATGGTTTATTGAATAAACTATAATTGACTGAATTCATAAACATGTGAAGTCATTCACAAGCAGTAATATAGAAAACCACAATGCCTGGGTTCATGTCCCATGTTAAACCAGGAGCAAATCAAGAAGGTTCTCATTTATCGTCATGAGTGATTCTATCCTTAAGTGTACAGTCAGAGTCTCTACCTGTCAGCAAGTCTCACCGAGTTCCACAGGCCTTACTTCCAAGTAAGCGTACAGAGGGTAACCTTATATCTCTATATGAGAGCCAAGAAATACAAACTCCATTGAAGCCAGTTCCTCTGCTTCAATTTTTCTATTTTTCCCCTTGAAATACAGCAGCAGCTGTAAATTGTTGAGGTTTTTTTTTAGAAGGCTGAGAACACAGACTCTGATAAAACTACGATTCCCAGGATTCCCAGGTCCGTAGCCTGTTTTTTTCCGAAGGTGGTTTAGGCACGAAGCTGCAGGGGCTCAAGAGAAATGCCATCTTCGTCGAGTCCCCCCCCCCCGCCCCATCTCTTAAATGGTAGTCGCGGATGAGATTATTTGGGGGAGATGCAGGCGTCGCGCTTCTTTAAGAAGCCAGGCCCCCAAAGAGAGCTGTTTCTATGGCCGGCTGCGCAGCGCTCCCTTGAGGAGCTGCTGTTTCTGCCGTGGCGGTCAGAGGGATCCCGGGGCCGGTGGTCGAGCCAGGCCGCAGCGGCTCCTGCTCTCTCTCTCGGGGGGTCGAGGGAAAGGCTTCAGACCCAGGCGCTGCAGGCTTGTCCTATAGCGCCTTCTTCTGGACAAGAGAGGGGACTCCTAGAGCAAAAGGCAGGCAGTGGGGAGGGGGACGGAGGTCTTCTTGGTGCCGGGTCGCCCGTTCTTGCAGAAGGAGGGGCCGGAGAAGAAATTGGCAAGTCTTGGCGGCGGCGAAGAAATAATTAGGAGTCTGGGAAGAAAGCTGCATTCCCACCTAGGGCTTTCCTAACTCAAATCAGGGCAACTATTGCGGGGAAGACCTATTTCTTAGAAAGGTTTCCGAATTACACAGCACCGCGTGGTAGAGAAGAGAGAGATTAGGGGCATTTTAGACACGAGCAATGGTTAGTGTGGCAGCGTTCGTGCCATGCCCCCTCCCCCTCTTGCATCGGAGTGGTAGCTGAACGCTTCTGCCACCCACATTCCTGATTCTCGCCTGCCACCGCAGGCATTACACGGTCCCCTTCCAAAAGCTAGAAGGGCGCCCCCTTGAGCTTCGCCGCGAAAGTGTCTCCTCGGGACAGCGGCCTCCAACCTCAAGGACTTTTTTTTTTTTTTGCTGTTTTCGTTCAAAAGTGCAAGATTGGACAAGGCTTCACAACCGAAGAAGGGGGTGGCTCTTGACTCGGCACCCGCAGGATTCTTCTTCCCCTTCCCCTTTGGGATTGCTTCGCCCAGCAGAGGTCGAGAAGGAAACAGAGGGCTGAGCTGCTTTGTTGCCTGGGTGGGATGGCCAAGGCTGAAGAGGGAAAAGCCTTGGCGATTTGCTTAAGACGCGGCAAAGGCACGTCCGCAAGACCCCGTTGGAGGGAAAAAGCAAGGAAAAGGGCAAGAGAAATGGGCCAGTAGAGGTTGACCCCTTTTCCAATGCGCTTCTACTGGGTCTTATCTCTTTTTGTGGAATGAGTCAAGACATTAAATTCTGGGCTTCGGTGATGTCCTCCTTTTGTGCAGCGTTTCTCAATCCAAAGGTGCCTTTCATTTACAGAGCTCAAGGTAATATTCACCTCTCAGTTGTGCCTTTCCTTTTGTTCTCACAACAACCCTATATAGGGATTGCGGGACTAACTAAGGAAACATAGGAATTGGCTCTTCTCGACTGCTCAGAATTTGAATCTGGGTCTCCTGGTCTCAAACCACTGGTCAGGGCCAGGCACTGGGGTGTTCTTTACCTTTGTTCAAGTGAAGGAAATCTTGTCCAGGAGTCACCAACCTTTCAGACCTCAGGGACCACTACATTCATAATTTTAAATCCCGTGGACTACTAATATGAATTTTTTTAAACATAAAAAGTATTTGGTGCAATATAAAAATGCAAATATTTTTCTGTGGACCACCAAAATGACCACTGGCTTAGTCAATTTCTGAAGCAGATTGGGAATTTGGGATGGGCTTTTTTTTAAAAAGGAACTGCTATCAAAAATACCAAGGTGAAAGGTAGCAAATTTCCTACAATAAGCCTTTCTCATTCCATTGTATTTATAATAATAGTTTGGTACTTGTTCCCGGTTCATTCTCATAAATGTTCCTAGTGTAAACCTAGTCCCGTCTAGTTACAAGGTGGAGCTGTAATGATACAGTCACTTGTCGTCCCCCCCTTACAAATACTATATAAGAAAAGGGAACCAATGGTCTACCACATTTGTTGAACTGCAATTCCCAGCATCCCCCATAATTAGCAGCACTAACAGGGGTTGCTGAGAATTGTGGTTCAACAGCAGCTAAGGGGCCACAGATTCCCCACCCCTGCTGGGCAATCCCTGCAGAGGACTGCAGAGGGTCTTTCTCTTGAATGCCATCCTCACAATTTCCTGGACTCCACTGGAAAGCTTTGAAATGTGGTGGGCATAACATTGTTAGAGATTATTATTTTACCCCCTACTAACTCAGGATTCATTGGGGAAGAAGGATTTTTGTTAATTTGCTTCCTAGATGCCTTGACCATTCAAGAAAGTAACCTTGCCTTGAACAGTTGGCTTCCTATATTGTGCTAAGCCAGGTGTTCGGCTTTGTATGAGTTGTGTGCAAACAAAGCCATAATGATCAAGACATTAAACTAGGGTTATGGTTTATTGTGATTTGGGAACCAGAGGGCAATGTTCCGTCAAACAGCAGCTAAAGCAAACTTCATCTAAGAGCAAGGTGTGAAACGATCTAAAAATGTGGAACACAACAGACAACTGAGAAGCAACTAAGTGCTTTCAAAGAAAGGAAAGTCCCAGCATTAATTACTAAGAAGTAGCCCAGTGCCCGATTTCCTCTCTTCAAAACCCATCTTGGTTTTCCTTCAATTCTGTCCCCCCCCCTCCCAAAGTTAGGAACACAAACGAAGTCCTCCCATTCACATTTGTTTTATTGTGGGTAGTTTGCCCCCTCGTGCTGCTTCCTCTTTAGAAGATAATGGAAAGAAGGGGGGGAAATACCCCCTCTCCTATCCCAATTACTGTATAAGTACCAATTCGAATATAACTCCTCGTTAGGAAAGAAGTATTTTCCACAATGCAAAGTGTTTTAATGTTCTCTTATTATCTCTGGGGTGGGTGTATTTTTCTATCTTATACCCCATCGACCAAATGAAGTGTTTATGGCGACTCCTCCCCCCACTTCACTTCCTGTTTTTTAGCTCTAACACTCGCTGTAGCTGCATTCAGTGCCGCAATGCAGTAGAGCTGTAAATACCTTTAACAGCTGCCTGCCAACCAAGGAGTGAAATACTGTCTTTGTTCCGAATCTCTCTCTCTCTCTCTCTCTTCCCCCCCCCCACAATCCCAGCTCCAGGATCTCATAAAACAGCCCACCAGAAATACATTTCTCTCAGAAATCTCACAAACACAAATCAGTTCAACCAGAAGCCATGAAACGAATGAATATGTGTGTATGTGTGAACACACACACAGAGAGACTCATTTTGCAGGATTACCATTAATATGCACACAACTAGTGGTTTAAGTGTTATTTTCGCCCTCTTTGCTTCCCATACAAAACATCTGCAACTATAGGATCATCAAGAATGAGTGGTTTTATGCCATACGAATTACCCTTTACACAAATCCTTGATGTGGCTCTTCCCCCCCCCCCATTTTTTATATTTTAATTTTAGGTAGCTACTAAACTATTTTTCTTCTTTTTTTTTGTTTGATTAGCAAGGCTTCACTTTCTTAATATGTGGGTGTTATACATTTTCTTTGAAAAATGAATAGAGCTTGACAGCATTTCTTAATAGAACTTAAAATCAGAAGGAGTCTAGTAGCATTCTTTCCAACTAACAAATACCATATTTTTTGAGAAGAAGCAAGCCATCTCAAAGATATTTGCTAACTACTTTTTTTTTTTTAAGGGGTGGGGTTGGCCTGAAATCAATGGAATTTCTTCCACTGGAGGGACATGTCCAGAAGCAGGAATTTCATCCAGAGTCTTGTCAATTTAGCCTATTAATTAGTTTGTATTATGTATCCCAATATAGTTTCTTTCCATCTCCTAAATTTAGATAGGAAAGAAGAATTACTTTTATTTAAATACTAATCTTAATTGGGTTACATATTGAGACAATTTCCAGCCCACTGCGAAAGGAATGAGAACAATAAGATTTCAGGAATTCAATCCTAAATACTTCTAGCTAAGGTGTGTATTGTGTCATCAATGCAGCTACACTAAACTCAATTCTAATGGCTAGAGTTATGGGGGAGGAGAGATGTTGTATAGTAGAAGAAAAAGTGGGCGGACTTCTCTAATCACAGATGAATATTATTGTTTGTAATGCTTTGCCAATCTCAGATATCAATGGGAGCCATTACGATATGCAGTAATCCTACAATCACCTTGCACTTTGGGCTAGAGTTTTTAATGATGTTTTATTCTTCCATCTAAAATGGTTGCTAATATTTAGAAAGTGGTGTTCTACAAAAGTAATTAAAAATATACATTCAACTGAATATACATTCCCTTTAATAATTCAAGAGAAGAACAACATTAAACACTTTATATTTTTCAGCATCAACTGCAAAAAAGAGGATTATTCCTATCACTCTGGTTGGTTATTGAGCCATTAAACATTTTATAATACAGTATTTGTATATAAATTAAGAAATAATACAATTCTAGCAATTACATAGTGCACATTGACTTTTCAATGAGATAATAAATAACAGACTTTGGGGTACTGTATTAATTTTATTTAGGAATATATAGAAAAATAAAATATTTTTCCTTACCCAGGCAACAATGCAGAACCTATCATACATTGCAAAGAATGAATTATTTAAAAAGTAAAAGACAATAACATTATTGGGCAAATGTAATATATTGTTTGCAATCTTACCTATATTTATTTAACAAGGCTTTAACAAAAGCCTTACTGAAATAACTTACACATATCAGGGATATAGCTGGAAAAAAAATTCATTCTGCTGTTATTATGAACACAACAGATCTTCCAATACATGCATATACACACCCACCCACAGTTCATTCATTAAGCCATAGGCTGTATAACATATTCGTAATGTCTGAATCCTAAATGGGCGTACATTTAGATGACCACAATGGATATCATTCATACCTGTGCCATTTTTTCCATTGCACTGTACCATTGAAATCTGTTTAGATTTTCAGTGCAGATCAGATTTGCAGGATTGTATATTATAGGACAGTTTAATTGCTCTGTTGAAAATACATGCATTCAAGCGAGCAAGCAAAAGAAACAAAATAAAAGAAGCAAGATCCCAGTTTTTAAAAGTGGCCAGGAATTCTCAGCATAGGAACACTGTCTGGAGAGAATCTTATGAACGCCCCCCCCCCAAACCCACCCCTCGCCCTATACAAAAGCAACCAGAAATGTAACGCGAACCTGGGCTGTCGTTTTCTGCCTTGCGAGAGAAGGGAGGGTCGAGCTGTCGAGACATCTCGGCGCGGCTACTCCGATCGGAAAGAGACGTTTAACTCAGTCGGAGGGATCCCCGCACCTAAGCTGCCAGAGGACCTCTCTGGCTGGCGCATGAAGCGCAATCGCCCTGCAGCAAAGCAAACCTGGGTGCAAGCCGCACCTCAGGTTTGCGCCTTCTTAGGGACCCGGATGAGACAGGGAGGGGAAGGGAGGGGAGGGGAGGGAGGGGGGAGGGAAGGAGAGCCACCTGTTGCTCATTAGACGCTGGAATTCTACGATTAGTAGACCAAACATTAAAGGGGGGGAGTGTTCTAAAATAGGGAAGAGGGGGTGGTGGAAGGCAGGAAGCCGCAGAGGAGGGAATTCAATGAGGCTTTCTTTCTTTCTTTCTTTCTTTCTTTCTTTCTTTCTTTCTTTCTTTCTTTCTTTCTTTCTTTCTTTCTTTCTTTCTTTCTTTCTTTCTTTCTTTCTTTCTTTCCTTCCTTCCTTCCTTCCTTCTTTCCTTCTTTCTTTCTTTCTTTCTTTCTCTCGCTCTCTCTTTCTTCTTTCTTTCTGGAATCGCTCTGGTTTTTTGTGGGTTTGCCCGCTGATAGTTTACTATTATTATTATTATTTTATTTTCGAGCTTCTGCGAGGCTCAGCGCACTTCACAAAGCCGCTGAAGCCCCCTCGCGGAGAGGCTCAGGTGGGTCCGAAGGGCAGGGAAGCCTCCGGAGGGGGCAGGCAGGTGGCACAAAAGGCGCCGACGGGGCAGTTTTCCCACCTCTCCCTTTCTTCCTGCCAGCTACCGTCCTACTATTAGGGCGAAGGGTGGGTGCTTGTTCTGTCGGGCTCTCCCTCCCCCACCCCCACTCCTTCCACTTTCTTTTATGACTCTCCAAGCGCCGAAAGGGAAAGGGAAGCCCCCCGCGGCGAGTCAGACATGAAAACGAAAGGACTTCCTTACCCGATGGCTGCCAGGTCGGAGCGGCGAGGACTCCGGGCGCGTCCCTGTAATCCATTGCGAGGCGCCTCCGGTTCGGGAGCCGCGTCCAGACCTGAAGAGGCGGCAGGCGCCGGCGGGCAGGCAGGCAGGTAGGGCGTGAAGGAAACGGAGCTTTTGTGGCCAAGCTGCCCCGCTGGCTAGGCTCGCCGCCCGCCCGCCACCGCCGACGCTCCCCGCCCGCCCGTCTTGCCCGCACTCCGCGCCTCGTCCAAGGGGTGGCAAAGGCGAGGAGAGCGGGCTGGCTGAGGGGGAGCGTTGGGGACGGCGGCTTGCAAAGAAACCAAACAAAAAAAAAGCCCTTCCCCGGTTCGGTCGGATCGGCGAGCCTAACCAGCCGGAATGCGCCACACATCGGAGACAAAGGTTGGGAAAAGACGGGGGGTTGAGGCGCTGGGAAAGGAGGATGCAGGGGTGAAATTCGCCAGGGAAATCAGGCGGAGGGGGGGAGAGGGGAGGGGGGAAAGAGGGCCCGGAGAGCCAGCAGCCCTCGCACATGACCAGGCGCAGCCAATGACGCGCCCAAGTCGGTCGTAAAAGGTCTATTACCGAGCTGTAAATTTTCTTCAAACAAAAAGGAATTTACCGCAATTCCTTGCGGATTTTTTTTTTTTAGCTCAGGCCGCTGCAGCTGCCCCCCCACCTCCCCCCCCAGTAGAGTACGTTTTCCTCTTTCTTTCCCTCCCTCTGTCTCTCCCTCTCTCTTTCTCTCCTGCTCCCGCCATGGCGCTTTCCTGCTCTCGGCTCCACCAGAACCGCGTCCGAGGCCTAAGTGGCTGCTGACTGGGCCTGGATTGCGCAGTTTAGAAAGAGGGAGGGAAGCCAGAGGGGAGGTCTGTAGAGCCAAGCTTTTTCCAGAGGAGTCTCCTTCTAGGCTGGATTTTCCTCATTCAGGCCCAGTTGGAAGCGGCACACATCCCTGGCTTGTGTGCCAGGCGAGGCAGTCTGTCTGTCTCCTTAGCCCTAACTCTAACCCTTAACCCTCCCTTCCTGGCTAAGCGGCTCTGAAGTGGCAGGCCTCTGAAGGTAGAAAACCAGGCCCCTTTCTTGTTCTTGTCCCGTTTTCCAAATGTGGAAGATCCTTCACATCAAACATGGGTCGATCTACTATCTATCTATCTATCTATCTATCTATCTATCTATCTATCTATCTATCTATCTATCTATCTATCTATCTATCATCTATCTATCGTCTCTTTCTTTCTTTCTTTCTTTCTTTCTTTCTTTCCTCTCAACTTGGAGTACAGTGTTGGAATTGCTGTTTGGCAGGAGCAGGGCCCCTCCTTGAGAAAAGGCTACTTCTAGCGGAGATGCCTAAAGCAACTTTCTTGGGGGGAACAAATAAAAATCACAGGCCCTCAAGACTCCTTTTCTGGCTGCAGAAAATGCCTTTCTCCAGATAGGCCTTGTGGGGATCCGGTTACCTTGCAGCATGGAGAAGGGCAGAACTCCAAAGAAGAGAGAAAGAATGCACCAAGAACTGCCAAAAAGAAAAAAGAAAAGGGAAACCACTGGCTTTCCAAAGCTCAACTGAATCTGGATATATGACTCAGCCACAGTGACTTTTTCCTCAATTCTTTCTTAGGGAATTAGCCATTCAAAAATCCCTCCTCTTTTTTTAATCGCCATTGCCTAAATCTTGTTGCATTGGGCACTGTTTATGTACAGTGAAGTGAAATAAATCTTTTAGCAATTATTGACTGCAATTGTTGACAAGTTGGTACACGATTCTATTCAAAAAGAAAAAACACCCCCCTAAAACGAAATCCTAATTAGTTGTTGGAAATGACTGTTTTTATGTGGACATAAAGTAGGACTGAAATCGAAAAGACTTTCTTCTAAGGAAGATGTTAACGCTGGAGAGAGCAGCGAAAGAAATCATTATTTTCACTGCCCTAGATCCAGAAAAGCAAACAAGTGAAATTCGCTGGACTAAATGTTTTTGCCTCTTGCTGTAAACCCATTAATGCTTTCTCTCTGTGTGTGAAGTTGTATGAAATAAACATTTATGGGTCATTTTGTGGAATTGGTTTATGAATTGGGCTGTGGAAGGCAAGAGGCCATTCTGGCAAATTCGTGCCCACTTGGGTTTTGCTCCCAAATCAGTAACCCAAACAGATTCAGTTTCCATGTTTAAAATGCAGATGTGTCACCTTGAAGGGCTATATAGTCTCTGCTTCCAAAATGGCTGCTGCCTTCAAAGAAAGGACACAAAGGGTGGTGTTGCTTTTGATGCCAATTTTTAGACTTGCCAAGAAGAGGAAGCCCGCTATGGGAGCGATTTCTACTATAGAATGCTAAAGAAAAGCGACACTTTACAGTTAGCAAAAGAACAGCAAAGAATAAGACTTTCCTCATTCAATTTAGTTTAATTTTGAACTAGCTTTGTCGAAAAGTGAAGCACCCTCTTTGTTCAACTTGGAAAAAAATGGGTGTGTCCTTCAGTTAAGGTGCTGCCGGTTGTATGAAATCTCCAAAATCCAACACAGACACACCAGCCCCCCCTCCCCCATTGATTCTCTAAATAATCCTGCATGCATGCATATATTCACCTGGAAGTAAGTTTTCCCTAACCTTTCAGGACTTAACTTTCTGAGGAAGCTGTTCTTGTACAAAGCCTGCATTGCAACATTCAGCCTGGTCTTGCTGTTCTCCAGCAAGATATATTTCATCTCTATTTTATGATTATTATTTTTAGATTTAATATAGACATCCGCCATCAGCTCCGGTGGACTCTGGGTGGCTTACAAAATACAATACTAATTTAGAACAATTACAAATATTTACTGCAGACTGTTCATTGTTTGATATGTACACTTAGAACAAATGCACTTTTTCCTTTGCCAGGTTTTTGGGCTGCCTCACTAGACTTAATCTGTATAAGTTAAGAGAAGAATGACCAGCAAGGCGTTTTGCCGCATTTATGCAAATTCCTGCACCAAATCCTCTGCTTTGCAGTTTTTGCCGCAGACCCTTCACGTGGATGAGCTCCTGCTACTGTAATGCTGAAAATATGGGGGGGTGGGATTCAGGCAGGGAGGGACCCTTTGGATCCAAGAAAGAGCCTAACTAGGCTAATGGTTCAGCAGATAATCCATAGAGCAAAGACCTCTATGTGTGCAACATTCATTCAAGCCCAGACTAGGTTTCTTAAAAGAAAAAAGAATTACAGCATTGGGAGGGGGAAGCTTCTATACACAAGTTAGGAAAAAGCAGCTCTTAAGTGACAGAAATGGTGTGTGTGGGGGTGATACACAGGGTGATGACCCTCAGTTTCTAAGTTTTCAAAAAGCTCTGGAGTGTAGCATATCACAAAGGTTGCCAGAGACTGTTCTCTGCTTGCCTTTTAGCATTTTGGAGGACTTCTAATCTTTGGAGGAAGGAGGGAGAAGAGACAGGAAGAAGACAATGGCTTTAAAAATATATATATATTGGTTAGCTGTGCAACAAGAAGACGATTCCTATTTGTTGCTAGTTTGTTCTTGGTTTCAAAAAGATGTAATCCTGATTCACTGTATGGAATGCTCTTTCTATGTACCCCTTAGTTGTAAACCTATCCCTTTCAACTACCGATTCCTAGATACGGTGGATGAGACCCATATTCCCCACTATCAGCTGGGGTTGATAGGTGCAGGAATTCCAAAGACAGGGTTGTGAATTGCTTGGGGAAGCACTAATTTAAACAATTATCTTGGAGCTGTGAAACGAAAACGAAAGCTGTTCAGAGGACAGACTTCTGAACCACAATCAACCAGGGGCTTCTTGATGGAAAAAGCTCTTTGTTTAGTTTAGCTGCATCTCTAAGGTGGAGAAGCATCCTGTTTAAAATTGTCAAGAGAATACTAATGGTTTCTTCATTGGGCGATGTGGAAAAAATACAATTCCTCATTAAAGGCTATAAGTGCTAGCTTGGACTACATCATACAATTTCATTGAAATAAATGGAGCTTGATAGGATAAGAGTTGCCATAGATATGAAAAGGTGCTGTTTTATATTTTTTTTCTTGTATGGATGGATCTCCCCACGGGTGAGTGAGGCGAATTATGCTGGAGAAAATAATGTAAAATAAAACAGTTGTGTACAAGTTTAAAAACCAGGAAAAAAAGCAGGGTAGGAGGCCAATCCCTCTCAGTAATTCTATTGTAAATTATAAATTTGGGATGTGTGAGTGTGAGTTATTTGTAAAAATAATAAAGGCAGGATACAAATAAATAAAAACAAATACTCAATCAATGCACACAAGCAAACTCATTCCGTTTTCTAAATAGAGGAGGAAGAGGAAATGAATTCACCCAAGAGAGATTTAGGCAAATTCTGGAAGAATCTATGAACCTTCTACTCTACCTATTATCTACAAACATGACACACACACACACAGTTATCTGAAGGTGCTTAAAGAGGCTCCTCTCTTTCTATGTGATATGAGAGCTGCTACAGACCTGTGAGTTTAATTGTTACTAGCTGCAGTCTGCACCTTAGTTATGGCAACAGCATGGTAGTTAAAAGCCTGAGCTTAGGAATCTGTTTGCCATCTTCAACAAAAACCACCTCCAAATCCTGACCCAGTTATTCTAAAATTCTTTAGATGGTTTTAGGTAAACTAGACTCTCCCTTTCACACCTCAATAACAAGGATCCCACCATGTTGGTCCCTTTGAGGAGGCTGCTGTAAGGCTTTCAGAAGATCTGTAGGAATGTCCTTGCTGTTGCTAGGACCGCCTCCTCAACTTTCCTTTGTTTCTGATTCCGCAACCAGCCTTCTGAACATCTCCATATCTTCCTAGATATAGACCAGCATGCTTGGATTGCTATTTACAGGAAGAAAAAAAAGATACTGCACCAATCGATCCAAATGAAAGCACCACTCCCAAAATGAAGATAATCCCAGCAGATTGAGCCTAGTAGACAGAATGACTGAGAGCGGCATAGGTAGGTAGGTAGGTAGATAGGTAGGTAGGTAGGTAGGTAGGTAGAGAGAGAGAGAGAGAGAGAGAGATTTTGGAAATACCCAAATTAAAGATAATCCCAGCAAATCTCCTAGTTAGTCAGAACGACTAAGAAAGGCAAGTGTTTATAAATAGGGAATAAGATATCTGAAATTTAGTTATTAATTTTTAAAATTGAATAAGAATCATATTTCTAAGAAAGCTTCTATTTCACTCTAAACTGTAAAATAAAAACACATATGCATATGCAAGTTTGATAGATTGTATGTGGATAGCACACTGGATGTGTAACTAGACGTCCTTTTCCAGATACCCAAATCCAACCTTTTGTCTTTAAGAAGATCCGGTGGGAACTTGTGGTGGCGAATACGTGATCACAAACTAGCCAACTTCATTTTCACAAGCTAGCCAACTTCATTTCAGCCAAGCGTATTGTTAGTAAAAGCAGCCCAGGGTCTGGTTCAGCGGCTCATGCAAATGCAGAACATGGTGTTCATTTAGTAAGCCATGGCTAACGACAACCAACCTTCAATAAGCCTGCGCTTAATGTTGCAAGGGCTCCTTTACTGGCGAGAAAGAAAAAGAAAAAGAAAGAAAGAAGCGTGCATTCAAATTTATATGCCCACATTCCTTCTCAACAATATGCGAGAATGCACAATACTCATTCTCAACAATATGCACGAGAATGTACAATGTCCATTCTCAACAGTGGAGATGAGAATATACACAATAGCCATTCCCAACAGCGGATTCATGCAGAAGCAACGTTCGGTGTAAAATAACGGCCTGGGTAGCCCACGGTTTTTGGGAGAAGTCAGCCTTGTGTTTTGGGCCTTTCGCTCTCTCCCAAACCCGAGGAAATCGGCGCTCGCTTTGAAATCCCATGAAAATCAATCGGGAGCTGATCTTCGCACTCGCGTATCCGGCAGGAATCTAGGAGGCTTTGCGTTGACAGTGGGGGCTCTGCGGCCTGCCGGACAGAAGCCTGGCGGCCTTAATACTTTGCTACCTTCCAATGAGCACTAGTCTAGCTGGTCTTTCCAGCGTGCAAGCACAGCGAAACGCGTTTACCTGAAGCAGGGCCATATGAAACAAAACAAAACAAAACGGGTTTAGCCTTCCTCCCCGAAGCACGCGGGTTAAGGAAGGGGAAGGAAGGGGCTTCGCTATCTCGTCGCAGGCGCTGGGCTCGAGTCAGGCTCAGCTTTCCCAGAGAGGAGGGCAAGGAACGCTGGAAAGGGGTCCCGGAACAAAGCGCTTTCGAGGTCCCTTCGGAGAAACGGGGTCCAAATGCTCCCGTAGCTTCCCCGCTTGCCCTGAGCTACTTTCTACGCTAAACGAAAACATGAAGGAAGAAGCCGGGTCATAAATAACACGTCGGATTTTTTTTATTATTATTTTGATTATCGATAATGAAAAAAAAATCAGTGTTTAAAATTAAAATAGTTCATTACTTCCCTCATCGGCCCACAAGTTATTTCCTTTTTCAATTAACTTAGTTTAGGAAAGAAAGGGGGAACTGAAGAATTTGAAAGACGTGCACTTGATTCTTAAAATATAATAAGAGAGGCCGGACGTTGCGTCCTTGGAGGAAAACATAAATCCCAGTAAAAATCTGTAGGTAAAAAACTGCTATCCTTCTTAGTATCAAAGGCCAAAGGGAAATGGGGGGGGGGAGAGAGGAAGGAAGGAAGGAAAGAAGGAAGGAAGGACAATAAAAAATCTAGAAAGTGCAGCAGCAGTAGCCATATGGGAATCGAGCTAAGAAGGCGCCCAGTGCAGTAACAAAAGCCTAACTCTCATCTAGCCCAGAAATGTCAGAAGGTAGTTTCAAAGACAACAAAAAGGTGCCTTGAGATTAGTCCCAATCATGGTGGACATGGCAGAGACCTAGACAAGCACCTGGCCCCTCCATCCGTTGATGCCCCAAAGTCTTTGGCCAAGGTTCCCAGCAGCAGCAGCAGTAGCAGGAGGAGGAGGAAGAGGAAGACTTTAATTTGCCTAGACTTGTTCTTCCAGGTCTTCCCTTTTGACCTCTCCTTCCTTCCCCTCTTGCCGAGTGGCAGGGAACTTGTCCTTGTTGTTCTCTTTTTTCCATTTCATTCTCCGGTTCTGGAACCAGATCTTGACCTGCCGCTCGGTCAGTCCTAGCGCGTGGGAGACCTCGATTCTCCTCTTCCTGGTCAGGTAGGGGTTAAACAGGAACTCCTTTTCCAGCTCCAAAGTCTGGAAGCGGCTGTAGGTTTGCCTCCCTCTCCGCCTCCCGGGAGCTGCTGTTGGAAACAAAAACCAGCGTTTCTTTACAAAAGGAAAGAAAGGGGGAAAAAAATAAACCAGGAAACCAAACAACCAAAAGCGGCAGCTTGGCTCACAGCCCCAGCGCTTTTAGCTTTCCTGCCCCAGAGAGTAAAGTTATGTTGAACAAATTATTTTCCAATGCACAAAGCATGAGCTCCGGCTATTTGTTCAAATCTCTTTCTCATTTACAACTAACAAAGTGAATCAACTCGCCATAAATCCAAGTACTCGGCATGTGCCCTACGTGATCCAAACGCAGTAACACTCGGCATAAAATCTGAACTATGATCTGGTCTGTTCTTGTTTCTTTCAAAATATCGGTTTAATGCCACAGTTCAAGTCATTTGTGGTTTGGACGTTTTTAAGCAAGCCTAATATATTGTCAGAAACAATTGTACGGAGTGTGTTGTTAACAAGGAGCTATCATTATAACAACAGCATTAATGTAACTGTAAAAGGAGAACAAAAGAAAGAAAAGGGGAATCGGTGAAAAAAAATGGCAGCTTGGTTTAAGAGAGAAAGAAAAGAGGGGGGGGAAGTAACAGAAAGAAAGAAAAAACAGAAAGGAGACAGACAGACAGACAGACAGAAAGGAAGGAAAGAAAGGAAAGAAAGGAAGGAAAGAAAGAAAAGAAAGAAAAGAAAAAAGAGAAAGAAAGAAAAAAGAAAGAAAGAAGGAAAGAAAGAAAGAAAAGAAAGAAAGAAAAGAAAGAAAGAAAAGAAAGAAAGAAAAGAAAGAAAGAAAAGAAAGAAAATAAAGTAAAGAAAGAAAAGAAAGAAAAACGAAAACAGCAGGGAGAAAAGTGAGGGAAAAGAACGAAAAAGAGAGAAAAGGGAGGGAAAGGAAGGAAAGAAAAGAAGAGAGAGAGAGAGAAAGAAAGAAAAAAAGACAAGGAGAAAAGTGAGGGAAAAGAAAGAGAGAAAAGTGAGGGAAAGGGAAAGAAAGTGAGGGAAAGGAAGGGAAAGGGAGGAAGAAGTTAAGTTCACCGCCGCAGAGAAAGGGAAGGGGAAGGGAGAAAGGCAAGGAGTTTGGGTCCAACCTTGTGGTCTCATCCAGGGAAAAACTGGAGAAGGAGACGCGCTCTGATTTAAGGGCCTTGGTTCCTCGCCAATATTAGCACAGGACGATTTACAGTCGGGATACTGAAGCAGCTCGGCCTCTTGGTGTGTCGTAAAAATCGTCGGTCGCTGTAAGTTATCGTATCCGTAAAACTTGGTCGGCTCCGCTGAACAAGGCAGGCCGGAGCAAGGGGCTTGCAAGGGAGGCGGGGGAGGCGGGTAAGGCGAGGGGCTCCCCCCGGCCAGGTGCGGCGGCGGCGGCGGCGGCTGCGAGTGGGAAGGAGGAGGAGGAGGAGGAAGGGGAGCTTGGGGAGAAGGGTGGAAGTAGTCCGCGCCGCTGACGGCCGGGCCGGGCCCAGGACCCGTCGGCGCAGGGGGGTAGCCTGAGGCGGCGGCCGCGGCTGCAGCGGCGGCGGCCGCGGCGGCGGCAGCGCTGTTCCCGTAGAGCAGGGCGGCGGCAGCGGCGGCGGCGGGCGCAAAGTGACAGTCGTAGTAAGCGGGATTGATGGGCGGCTCGCCCCCTCCTGCCGCCGCCGCCGCCGCCGCCGCCGCCTTGTACTTGGAGTACAGCGGATTGACAAAGTAGGAGCTCATCGGAGGGCGGGGGGCGAGCGGAGGCGCCGACAGCCGCAACAGCAGCAGCAGCAGCGAGGCAAGGAGACCAGCAGCAGCAGCAGCAGCAGCAGAGCCCGCCGCCGCCGCCGCCGCCACCCGAGGCCTCCGCAGCCGCCGGCCGGATAACCCAGCTGCTCGGCCAGGCTGCCCCGGCGGAGTGGAGCTGGCGGCGTGGAGCAGAGCCGGGCCGTAATCGCTGGTCGACTGACCTGCCTCACTGCTTTTACTATTTCCTATTAGGCACACACCAACCAGCCGTCCCGCCGCCACACACTCACTCCCTCGCTCGCTCGCTCACTCACAGGGGCCAGAGTTCAGGGCAAGGCAGGAGAGCGGCTTGGCTTGGCGCGCTCAATCTCCGGAGGCCAAAACCGAGTCCCAAACTAAGTAGGCAGAGTGTGTGTGTGTGGTGGGGGGGGGGCGGGGGGGGGAGAGAGAGAACCGGATTCTCAGCCGCTTGCCTGGCCTCTTTCCTAAAGCGATGCCCCTGGCAAGCAGCCTCTACTCTCTGCCCCCCCCCTCCTGCCCCCCCATCCCTTCTCCACAGCGAGGCCCGAGCTGAGAGCGATCAAGGTCAGATAAAGCCCAAAGCTGGATGGGCTGGAAGGGAAGGCAGAGCAGAGGACTACGGATCTCCCACGGGGGTGGGGAGGAGAAGCCGTGGAGTGGAGAAGGCCCTAAGGACTTCAGGGGAAACAGGCAACCTTTGGGACTGGCTACAGAAGGGGAGGGGTGGGGGTGGGGAGATCGCTCAGGATGTGCTGTCGTTGTGATCTGGACTAAGGTTATAACCCTTCTGCGAAGACATTTCTTCCAAAAGCTGGACCTCTGAACATGTGCTAAGTGGTGGCCAGCCTAGATAGGGGTGAGGACTTCTGATTCCAGATCAAAGGGCCTTGACCAGCTTCCCCAAAAGACAAAGCATCGCCTGTTAGGAGAGGCCGATGCAATTCCCTGGCCCAGCTCTCTTGTCAGTATCCCACCGCTGGTGTGTCTTCGAGGCCACATTAGTCGCCTTTTAAATGTATTCCGCGGTTGGTTGGTCGGGCCTGGGCATCTCGACTGAATTGGGATGTTTATGATGTGCTGCTAGGTGGGTCAGAGAAGGAGGAAAGCACAGAAGACCAAAGCCAGCTGAGCGGGGGAGGAGAGGAGAGGGAGGATGGCGGATGCAGCAGGAAGGCCGCAGGCAAATGAGATGCCCATTTCCCCTTGACGCAGTGCTGCAGCTCCCAGGTTCATAGGCCCTTAATGGCAATCATGCCCATGAATACGCTTTCCACAATTTCCCCATTGGGCGGGGGCATCATTAGCCCAACCAAGCAAGCGAACATCAACCCCAGCAAAGGGGCCACAGCAGAGGTGGGGGAAGGTTTCCCCCAGGAGAGGTGGCACAAAGTTGGGGGAACAGCCGAATTTGGCTGTTCCACAAGACCTGTCACCCTGTCCCCCCCCTCTCAAGAGCTGCCTTTCCAACACAAGGGTAGTGGTGATGGGTATCTTCAGCCAAAGTGTGTCTCTGGAGCCAGGCAGGCAGGCAAGGAGTGATGGGACTGGGGAGAAAAAGATCAGAGAAATCTTTCTAATCTCTCCTGCTCAGCCGAGCCTTCTTAAATTGTAGGCCCTGGCAATTCCCCAGCCAAATGCTGAACCCCAGCGAGAATTCTCCTTTGGTGGGAAAGCTATGGTGCCCGGCCTGGGCAAGAAAACAGAACTTGCAGAAGGCATTTGTTTTAGGGCCATCCAGGCCAGAGATTCAAATCCTTTCTTTGGGAGTCTGGCAAGTGATAAGAGAAATTCTGCCCCAACACTCTGCACCGAGCAAGCCATAAAGTCAGAGGCCCCATGATCCTTAAAAGCACTCCTCCAGTTTGTGTAGTCTTCTTTGGGGTGGGGGTGAAGTGAGGGAGGATCTGAGCCCTGTTAATACATAAATACTGTTTCTTTTGATTAGTCATTGTCATGGCCTGTGCTTTCGAATAAACGTCTCGTTTTAAGCTATGCATCTGTGTTTTTATTCTGAACTCTCATACAGCAAGGATATTAAAGGCGATACTATTGGCAACACACGGCAACAGATTTTTTGGATTGTCTTCACAGTTTTTCCCATTCTCTTGCACACACAGAAGGCCTTATTTGTCTTCCAGTCACCCTGTGTATTTCCAGGAATGTAAAAAGTCAAGCTGGGCTCTGGTCACTTCAGGGACATGTTTGAGCAGTTTTCTTAGCAGGAGTGGTTTAACCATTTGGCTGCTTCTGGGGCTCCCGGCCTACCCCTGCTGGGTCTCTGTTTGAGATTTCCTGATGGTGTTCCTTCCAAGTTGTGTCCCTGCTTAATTTGGGCTCATCCAAGTGCTGCCATCTGCTGAGACCTTTCACTGAATGTTATAATTGCTGCATTTGAAAGCAGGACGGAGGAACAAAAGATTATAAAACTTGACACCAGATTTCGCTTCCCCCACCTCTCTGATGACTAATTGGGTATGGTGTTTTTTTGCTTACCAATATAAATTTGCTGTTTTAATATTAATATGTAAGCCACTGTAAGTTGCCTCTGGGATTGAGGCAGTGTACAAGTTTAATTAATGAAAGGTCCCTAAGTGCAACTTGAAGCCCCTTGGGTGGCAAATCTGCAAGCTCTCTTTTGTTTCCATAAAATCAACATTAACCTCTTGATTAAAAAAAAGTAAAATAAACACGCAATAAAGTACGCATTTCTATACGCCTCACTTAATTTCCTAACTTGTGCTTTAAATACAAAAGAATGGCTTGAAAATTCATATTTTTCATTGGCATTTACGCAATCTTTAATAATTAAGTTTAATTGATAAATTATCATAAGTACTTTGGAAGTGCTGAATTGCTTCTTTTACCCCATAATTAATTAAAGCATGCTAAACAACAGTCATGTTCACTTATGCTGATGGGAAAAAAGTAAAATATATGTATTTTCTTCTTTTCTATTTTTTTCCCAAACAGACTGTATACTTATTTTTAAACAATTATTCTCTTGGACAAAACTGAGAAATTATAAAAGAATAGAGCGATATCGCCCTCTAGTGGCAAAACAAAAAAAAAATCTAAACAGGCTTTCCGAATAAAATCCCATCTTTCTCTCTCTTTTTTTCAACAAAGATTAGGAAATTAACTCTATTGTCTTTTAATCCCCATTAATAAGTTAAAAAACCCTCCTACGCTAACTTTCCTTGTATCAATATTATTGACCTAATCCAAAATTTAAAGCAAAGTATGCATTATTGCAAAATTATCAGTGAACTTTATAATCAGAACTGTAAGAGAAAGTATTATTGTATATATGCCTTATTTTACATTTTTTAGAGATTGCAAAATAGATACAGTGAATTTCAATGTTGCCCTCTATTAGCATACACATAGGGTATTTCATTACTAGATCTTTTTCATAACCAAATGCCTTATTTAAGAAGAAAATATAAAAATAATTTAAAGCCACTATGAAATCTGTACTAATTTGATGCAGTGTGAATTTTTCATGTTTATTCTTATTTTCATATTATATACTTTCCCTTTTGAACTTGCTTTTTAACTAATTTTAAATTTTAAAACCCTAACCCTAACCTTTATTTCCCTGCCTAAGATTGATGTTACCATAATAATTCTTCCCTTCCACTTCATGCTCAAAATGGACTCTCAAGCACATGTAAGAACAGGCAACTTGGAAGGAATTTAAGATGCCCATATTTCCAGCCAGAATCTGCCAGACTAGCTAGCTAATGACATTTTGAAATCAACACACATGGACTTGGATTAACCCTGGGAAGTTTAGAATCAGTTCAGCTCAATTCCAAAGACTGAAATAGCCTTTTCTTGCTCTAAATTGCTATGTCTGTAAGTCTGAGAGGGGGTCTAATTTTGTCACGTCTGTTAACCCGCTTCTAGCCCCCTCCCAATCTGTTTAAAAACAATTTCTGTTTTTCTAAACTGATCTTCCAATGGCAATCCTGACCCAAGAAATGTCCCAACTTTTCAGATGTTGGCGTCTAAACATTGATATTTATGGTCCAACATTTTAAGACCTTACTTTGTTAGCGTTTGTGTTTCACCCTTTTCCAAAAAAAACCTCACAAACATCAAAATAATGATAGTCTCAAAGTACCGTCCCATATCGTAAACTCATTAGGTCCAGACGTCTGCTCTTTTCAATGGTTTTATTATACTTTGGCTCTTCCTGTTTTCAAAAAGAATGATAGGCAGAGGACTGGCAGTGAATAGAGCACCAATCCAGCACCTTTTTCTTGGGCCTTTATCCTTCGGCCTGCTGGGTGGGGAGTAGAGAAAAGGGAAGTGTGATACCATCTCCAGATCTAAGAAGACTCAAAGCCCGTGAGGCAGTTTCTCTGTGTTTAAATAGTTGTTCGGATACCTTAAAGGGCTCTTCTTTATTTCTAGATTCTTAAATTTGGCATGGAGCAGTACTTCCAGCTTTTCAAAAAAACATTTATGCCCCTGTGTTTTTCTCTCTCTCTTTCTCCCTCTCTCTCCCTCCCTCTCTCTTCTCCATCACTCCATCCATCCGTCTGTCCATCCATCAATTCAATCTATCCATCCATCCATCCATCCATCCACCCACCTAACCCTGGCTTTTAAATCTAATTTCCTAAAGTCAATAGGACTTCACAGTCTTGTTAGTGCATTGGAGCAAAGTTTTTTAAAAACAAACAAACAAACACAGGCATGTAAACATAGTCACAAGAAGTCACTTGGGTAAATGTTTGCTTGATGTAAGGCCAGGATTAAATAGGCATATTGGCCAGGTAAAAGTGGGATTTATCTTTTTTTTTTTCCTGGCACAAGTTAAATTTTTTTTTTTAAAGGAAAAAAGTCCCAGGAGGTACAGAATACCATAATTATAGCTGATTTCTGCTTCTTCTTAAAAAAAAAACTCAAATAGAAATTGGTTAATCGCACCATTCTCCCATCCCACAAAAAGAAATCAGTTGGGAAACCTCTGTACTATTTTTTGTTTTAATTTTCTGAACAAGCGGTATGTTTGTAGGATGCCAGCAAGAAAAATACTGTCGTTTCCTAGGTTGGTAATCTCTTGGGAGTGGAAGAAAATCCTTTGGCCACAGAAAAGACTTTTGAAGAATGGAGTTGGGTTTTTCTGTGCTGCCAGTCACTGCATTTAGACTAAAGATGATCTGGTAGAAATGGCAGGTGTGTGTGTGTGTGTTTGTAGGCAATTTTGGTGATATAGAGAGGCAAGCTGTAAGATTGGGCCTTATGGCACCTATGCCACTCTTAGATAATCTCTCTCCCCACTTCAAAAGATGAAGATTTAATTTTCATGAGCTCAAATTTTATTCCGGAACCTAGGACATATACAAGCAAACAAAAAACAGGGAACAACAATAAAATTAATAATAGAAGATAACGAATTGTAAAATTCTTTATCTGAAAATCAGAACGGAAAGATTATAGCATAAACTGGCTGTGGCTGTCCTAGTGGTTTTCAGCATGCTGGGTGCCTTCCCTAAAAATCTTGGATGCACTTAGAAAAACGGCAACATTTCCATCTGTCAACCTTAAAAGGCCACACTGTTTTGAGCCACATATATACTTCGCCAATATATTACAGGCATCTTACGGCAGATCTCGATATGTATAAAGGCCAACACTAGCTACTAAAGAACTGGCAGATGTGTTTCACATTGTTGTGAACAGATAATAGTAATTCATTCTTAAATAGGATCGCAAATCAAACAAAAATACAGACTGTGAGCCAAAGTGTTTTAGGCCTACGAATATTAATAAAGTTTCAAGGCCACTCTTAATACACCGCATGGAAGAAAGGAAGCTATGTTTAAATAATAATAATAATAATAATAATAATAATAATAATAATAATAATAATAATAATAATAATAATGTCACCCTTGATGCCATACCAAAACATCTTGGGTGGCATTTAGAAAACTTCTCAGTGACAAACATTTCCATCTGTCAATTCCAAAAGGCCACTGCTTGGATCCACACATATACCATGCTGATTACGATTACAATTAGTACATGTTAGGTTCTTGGGAAGAACCCAATGAGAAGGAATGCCAGTCTCATAACTGGCAGCTGTGATTTCACCTTTTAAAAAAAAACCCAAAAAAACATCTGGCTATTTCATCAACCATAATAATAATAATCCCCCTGAATTTTAGAAAGAAAGTATATCTACCCTGCTTGGAATTGCCTGTATTCCTAGAGACTACCTGAATAATTCTTAGGTTCTTGATTAAGACTTGAATTATTAAGTTTCCCGCAGTCCCAGACTGTGAATCTAACTGTAGGTTAGCCTCACATAAGAATCCCCATCTACACTCGTCCTCCTCTCTGACATGACTTTTGGAAAGCAAAGTATACAGAACCCAGAGAGATTTGGGAGGGGGGGGGGGCAAGTCAAGCTGTCTTTGAGGAAGTGCAGGCTTTGTGTGCTAATGCCTTAAAAAAAAGCTTGCTTTATCCTTCAGCTCCATCCTGAAGCTCCTTAACTTTGCTGTAACTCTGGGCAAAGACCCTGGAAAGGAGGGTGTCCTAAATCACTTGTGCAAAGCACATCAAACAATAACACCCCCCAACAATATGCACACACTGTATCTCAAAGCCAAGTGGAAGGGGAAAGGAAAAAAACCCGAGCTTTTCATAGAAAGCTTTCCCATTCACCCCTTTTCCTTCTAAAGTACCAAGCACCACATTCGCTGATATCTTTCATTTAAAAAATGGATATGATCTAAAGTTTAAATTAATGCACCTGAGAAAATAACATGGAGAACAATTAATTGCTGCAGCGCTGTGTATACATGTGTGATTGTGTGCGTCATAATAATAATACGCTACAATATTTTCACAAATACATCTCCCAAAGTCTTAAGTCTCCTTTATTCCCTTTTCCCTTTATTCATTTTTTTCATTTTCATCCTGCGGTTCTGGAACCAGATTTTAACCTGCCTCTCCGTGAGGGTTAAAATCCTGGCCACTTCATAGCGCCGTTCTCGGGTGAGGTACATATTAAAGAGGAATTCCTTTTCCAGTTCCAGAGTCTGGAATTTGGTGTAAGGGCAACGCTTTTTCCTGGCGGACCGAGCCTGAATCCAGTTTGCAGCCGGGTTATCTGGAAAAGGAGGGGAACAGGAGGAGAGGGGAAGGAAATAAGGGAGATGGGGATTTGGGGAGGGGTCGAAGGGCACGGGGAAGCGGGAGAAACGAGACGAAGGTCGTTAAATTAATTTCAGAAGGATCCCTGCGCTTTTGAGAGATTATCATAAAAACCTGAAAGGCCCAGTCTGTTGGCTGGATGAGGGAGGGCGTCTTGATAATAGAAGGCGGTTATGGGGTTCCCTTTTTATGGGTAACTGTGGGTGCTTTGCTGGGATAAGAGTCTAGACGTTTTTATAGGTTCGTAAAACTACCCCTTTCGCACACTGGAGCCATACAGGTTGGGGCAATAAATCAGCTCTTGTGTGTGTGTGGCTTCTTTTCTCTCTCTTTTCCTTCCTTCCTCCCTTTTCATTTTCTCGTTTTAAAAACTTACTTGGGCCAAATTGCTGCTCCTCTTTTTCCTCCTTCAGGTCGCTGAGCGGGCTGCGGCTAGGGCTGCCTCCGGAGGCTGGCTTGGCCGGGCTGAGACTGGCGTTGCTGGCCGGGGAAGCGAGAGCGGGGGCAGCCAACCCGGCAGTCGCCGCCGCTGCCAGAAAAGAGTCGCACGTGTAGTCGGGCCCGCGGGAACGGTCGGCGGCCGAGAAGCTCTCCGTCCGTGGGGCTGGTGAACCGGAGGCAAAGGACGGGACGGAGGCGGCGGAAGCGAAGGCTCGGGGCTCAAGCGACGCGGAGGCGGCGGGCTCCGGCTTGCCGATCCCGTAGAGGCGTCCGGGGGCTGCGACGGGGTCTCGGTCGGAGACGGCGGGCGCAGCCGAGAGGGCGGCGTGGCTGCCGCGAAAGGAAGCGTAGGGATCGAGCCAGGGAGGGACGTACCTGCCCCCCTCGGCCGACCCTCCGAGGTGCGGCGGGGCCACGTACGGAGGGTAGATGCTCGGCAGCGGGGTAGAGGGTTGAGCGGGAGGAGGACGGGCCGGCCAGGAGGAGAAGACGGACGGCTTGGGGGTGAAGCTGCACGGAGAGAACTCCGATCCCTCGGTCGCCACACCTGGAGGCAACCGTGGAGCGGCGAACGGGGGACCTCCTGGTAGGAAAGGGCTGGGGCCTCCGCCTGCTCTTCCTCCGTACCCTCCTTCCTCGGTGTCGGGGCCTATGAGCGAGTCCACGTAGTAGTTACGGAGGGTGCCGCGGCCCGACGACATTTTGGGGAGATTCCCTCCGTGGCACGGCATTGGAGGGGGGGGGAGGCAGGCGAGAGAGAGAGAGAGATCCAAAAAGAGAAAAAAGAAAAAAGGTTGACACTGTTAACTGGGGATTTTCTCCCGGTCCTGGGAAAAAATCCTGCGGGAATTTTGCAGCCTTCCCAGCTACAACCATTGGTCCCTCCGCCCACGTGATCATATTTACCAATACTCGGAGTAAATCAATCCGCTACATTGGCGTTGGGGAAAGGTGGCTGGGATGATGATTCCATAAAACACTCACTCACTCACACGCACTCTTACTCGCTCTCACTCACCGGCAATAGGGAGCCCAGCCCTCCCAACTGACATTGTGTGCCTGGGGCGGGGAGGGAGGGGGGCGGCAAGAGAGCAGAAGAGCCGAATCCTTCCACGGCAACCCTGCCTCAGCCCAGAGTCCGGCAGGGCGTGGCCCTCCCGCAGAGGGAGCAGCGCAAGTTGGCGGACTATTTCTTCGCCGACTTGGGCTGGGGTTTTTGAAAGGCGTTTCCGCGTGGATCCGACGAGCGGGGAGTGTTGGTGCGGCTGAGCTCGTCCCTCTCGTTGCCAGCAACCCCTGAAAGATCGCCAGGAGGAGGAGGAGGGAGGGAGGGAAGGAAGGAAGGAAGGAAGGAAGGAGGAATGAAAGGAAAGAAGGAAGGATGGATGGATCCCTGGCCCAGAGAAACGAACGCCGAGGCGAGGCGCCTCGTGCAACTGCGCAGTGCGGGGCTCGATTTGCCAGAGCGAAACTCGGGAATCTCTTTGACACAAACCGAGCGATAAACGCCGCTGCACGGGAGAGCCCGAGTGAAATGGGAACCCCTGAATAAGTGGAAGAAGAGGGGGAGGGAGGAAGGGTTGCCCCTGGTCTTGTTTGAAAACAGGTGGAAGTCGAGACCTCCCTCTTTTTCTCCCCGCGATGATTTTATGCTTTTCAATAAATCTTTTATGAGACGCATTTGATTACAGATTAATGTGCTCGTCGTCTAATAAAACGGGCTGATGGCATGGAGCCTCTCTCTTTCTCCCCCCTCTCTTTCTCTCTCTCTCTCCCTCCCTCTCTCTTTCTCCCTCCCTCTCTCTCCCTTTCCATCCGTTTCTCTCCCCCTCCCCGTCTCTCTCCTTCCCCCTTTTTGCGTTCAGGGCTAACATCAAGCTGAATGCCGGCGCTTCCCAGAGGTCTGAACCGCAAAGACTTCAAAGAAGCGGTAGTATAACTTCCAGGAGTTCGGAAAGAGAATAAACATGAATGGGTGGCCCTCGTGAATGGAGCGGTCTCGGCCTTGCTACGCCCAGCCCGCTGGAAGACAGCAGCCGGGAAGAAAAAGGGGTGGGGGCGCCCCTGCCAACTTCCAGGAAGAAATACTTTTTTAAAAAAGCCACTTCTATTCGCTTCCCCCCACCCACCCCCGACCTAATTAAAACAAAGGGGTTTTAGCCGCCTTTCACCGCCTTTATTATGGACTGGTGGAGGCCAAGTTTCCTGCTGTAGGTTTTAGCACTAAAGGAAGAATGGTCTCGCCGGTCTTCTAGTAATTCAACTCCCTCTCCCCCCTCCTTTTTATTTGGGTGCAAGCGCTCCCTTTTTTCTTTTCGGAAAGGCTAAACCTGGCTTTGCTTTGAACGAGGAGCAAGATCTGTGCGAACCATGAAACAAGCCGGAGGCTGCTATCTGGCTCCCGAAAGGCGGAGAAAGACGAGGTGGAGCATTCCCCCCCCCCCCCCACGTTATATATATATACCCCTCCTTTCGGAGATTCGCTTAGGCGGCGGCGGGTTGCGAGTTTACAGCTCTATTCCTTTTAATTCCGAACGACGCGAAAGCCTCCTGTTTATTACGGCAAAACGCAGACGTTTAGAGGGGGATGCCCGTGCCTGCGTGCCTCTGTCTCTATGCACAAGCACGCACAACCAGCCAGCCACGCGTAAGGCTGAGAAACATACCGATCCTAATTGGTATTAACAGTGTGGAATCCGTTGGCCTCGGCTGGCGCAGAATTTATGTTCAAAATAAAGTGGGGCTGCCGAAGAAGGCAACGCGTGGGTGTTTCTTGAAACCATGGTGTGGACGTTAACAAATCCAGATTACGTTGTGTGGAGCAAAGTGTCCGGGTACCAAACTGACTGACATCTCAAACCAGAAAAGTGTAAAGGGAAAACATGCTCGATCCGCCAGATCAAAGGGCATGAGTTTAGAAAACATGCGAGATACATTACATCAGCAGATAAACAAATAAAAACTAATGGGTAAAATTTTCTCAAATACATCCCTGGAAGTTAGTAATACACAGATAGTTTCAGGACGGAGCCCTTCGCCAGTTCAAGCTTTCTTCTAAAAAAAAACCCCTTTATTCGCGGACTAAAAGCAGCGAACCAAACGAATGTTCTTTTCCGACGTACTCGGGTATCACTTGGGAAGCAATGCAGTATTTTCGGAAGGTTTTTTGGTTTAGGACGCAAGGTGGGTCGATGGGTGCCTGCTCTTTGGAGCTGAACACGGATCCAAGCATCTGGACTTCCGTGGAGTCCTTGGTAGTCTCTGAGCTTGGTAGTCTTCTTACAGACAAACGTGACTTGGTAATGAAACGTCTGGAAAAAAACAACCAAGCTGAGAAACCACCCAGGACTCCACCGGTTCAACCCTGAGTTACAAATATTATCTTCCATGGTACCATTTGGACTTCATTTGAGGATCACCTTCATTTGCAAACTCCCACTAAAGGTCGTTTCTGCTTCAATGCTTCTTTGCCCCAAGCTCTCTCTCTCTCTCTCTCTCTCTCTCTCTCTCTCTCTCTCTCTCTCTCTCTCTCCTTTTCCTCATTCTTCTCCCTTCCTCCCTTTCTTCCTCCCTCTCTTCCAGCCTCTTTTCTTTTCCAGGAGATAAAGTAACTGCTGGCAATATTTATTTTGCAGGAATATGGGATGCAAAAAAAGTCCCAAGCTCCATTATCTTGACATTTAATACAAGAACAATCAAAACAGACACTATTGCAGGGAAATTGAAACAGATTTGCATTGATCCATGCCCACACAAATACCATGAGACGGGCCAACTTTTCAAAGTGGAGAGGAAAGGGCTGGGTAAGATAGGGGGACAAAATTATTTCTCTGACTTTCAGAAGGCGACTGAATAATCCTCTTTGTAGTTTCCTCTGCCTAGTTAAACACACACACACATAGACACACACACAAACACAAAGCAAATAAAGCACAATGCGTGGGAGGCTTCACTTAAGTTTCCCTTGCCTGCTAGATTGCCCATGTCTAATATTTACAAAATATCTTGTTTATCCTGCTCCAAAGATTGCCTGAATTTGGTTTGAGGTTTCGGCTTTGCTTGTTTTTAAAGCCACTGACCATGTAATTGTGGGAAGGAGGCTTGTGTCAGCCTTAAGTCAAAGATTTTGTCAATCCTGAAAGGTTCCCGGCCACATTGCAACCTGCGCTTAGCCATTGCATTTGATCTTACACTTAACCGTCAGTCCCCAGAAAAGAAAGAGAAGGAGGAAGAGGAAAATGGGAAGCAATCAGTGACCAACAGCTTCCCTTTCCTGCATGCTTGTCTTTTCCCAGGCCCGCAGGAAGGGATCCAGCCAATTCTTTGCTGCTCAGATTTTCTGGAAAGACGAATAGAACTCAATAACTTTACAGAATTTATTGCATTATACATGCAAATAAGACATGCACAAAAAGGAGACATATTGCTTGTAAAGACCACGATTCCACGTTATGCACCACGATGACAGCGAGAAAGAATACGTCCATAGCTGTGGATGGAAGAGACCTTGATGTGCAGCACAAACCCAACACATGGAAGGATGGAGATGGAGATTTTACATCATCAAATGTGCTTGCTTGTCCTTTCTTTCGCTCCCCAACTCCAGAAAGCACATTTATTAATTTATTTTATTCAATTATTGTTAAACTGTTGTATATATTCCAAATGTTATGGCCCATGTAGTAACCCCCACATAAATACCCCTTGTTTAGTTAAAAACATAAAAAAGTACATTGTCGGAATTAGTCAACAGCTCTAATAAGTTAAGACCAAGTTATAAGGATCAATCAGAGTTTACCCTGCATTACGATGAAGAAAAACAAATAAACTATACATGTGAACCCAAGAGAGACAGAGAGAGAAAGAAAGAAAGAAAGAGAGAGACAGAGACAGAGACAGAGACAGAGACAGAGACAGAAACAGAGAGAGAGAGAGAGAGAGAGAGAGACGGAGAGAGTCAGAGAGAAAGACATATCATAGGAATATACATGGACATTTGCACCACTAAAAATAATAACAAAAGGACACATTATATCAGAAATTTCAAAAAATGGAACACGAAGGCATGTACCCTTCACCGCTACCCACCCACCCACCCACCCACTCACCCACCTGGGCTAGTCTTTCTTAATCATGGGGCAACCAATGGCAACAGCATGATGGCCAGCCCAGGCTGTGCAGTTTAAGAGAAGGTCAGATTAGCAGTCAGTTCTCGGATTCGGTTCTCCCTACTCATCTTCTTGAGTTTCATTCTGCGGTTTTGGAACCAGATCTTGACCTGTCTGTCAGTGAGGTTTACGCTCTTACTGATCTCTAGGCGGCGCTCTCGGGTGAGATACATATTGAACAAGAATTCTTTCTCTAATTCCAGTGTTTGGTGTTTAGTGTAAGGGCACCTCTTCTTTCTGCCACTCTTTGCTGTTAACCAATTGCTGGTTGGAGTATCAGACTTGGCTTCCTCTAGTGAAATCGAAGGGAGAAGGAAGTGGGAGGGGGAGGAAGACAAGACAAAACAAAACAGAAAAGAAAGGACCTCAGTCTCTTATACTATAGCCTTGGCCATGAACCCATTTCCATTGTGTCTGATAGAAAGGATGCCTTTTTTCCCCTTGTGGCTATGAAACATTGCCAGCTAGGTGTCATCATTAATTCAGGAAGTAGTATGATTTTTAAAAAAAACAAAAACATTTTTTCCACATTGGCTTTTTTTTAATGCCAGCAATACACAATTTACCATGATAGGGACCGTTCAGTTATATTCTTTAGGGCATATAGAATATATACTAGAATATAGAATACTTTATTTGGGCGACTGTGATTAGGCACACAAGGAATTTGTCTCCTGCGCTGAAACTCTCAGGGTACATGCAAAGCAACAAAGTAACCATCATCATCATCATCATCATCATCATCATCATTTCTCACAGCAAGAGAGGTTAGCAAAGACAATAAGGATGATGATGATGATGATGATGATGATGATGATGATGATGATGATGATAATAATAATAATAATAATAATAATAATAATAATAATAATACCACCATACAACATGGGTAAATAGACAGACAGTATTGTGAGAATTAGCTGATGGCAGGAAAATATCTACACACTCTGGCACATTTTGGTTCAACTACAACCCTTTCATGGGGACTGTTTCAATCCTGCCGCCTTGTCAACAATGCTACCTTCATGCGTGTGACTTTTACAATCAGCCCATGTCCTGTAAAACACCGATTTAGACCAAATCAATAAATAAAGACTTAAACTTAACCAAAACATTGGACGGAAGCCCAAGTTTAAAGACCCTCTGATCTCCCTCATTTCAAAAGGGCCTCACCTATAACTCTCCTGCCGTTGAATATTAAAGCAGGGATGTTTTAAACTCTCAGTTTAACCCCAAAGTTTGAACAATGAATACCAAACTGTATATGGATGAAATCTCCTGTGGCTCGCCACCCATTCCTTTTAAAGAATAAGGAACGAAGCACATTTATTTCAAGGATTTCATAAAATTCTCTCCAAACTATAATCAGCGGTTGGAGATTTAAACTGGATTCAAATACTGGACATCCTAGTTTAGTCTTTTTTTTTTAAAGGTTGTTTCTAACTGCCTCCCTCTTTCAAACTTTTATCTGGTCCTGCGCCTCTGGAAGAGGAATACTCTTATTTTGAAGTGCCTGTACCCCAGTTGAATTAATGAAAACCCACAGAGGAAAGCTTGGGTCTTAGTGGGACTGGGGTGGAGGCTGGGGATGCTGGACAGACCGTCATTTCACAATTTTTGGAATGTCCTGTTTGGACGCCCAGCCCAACCAAGGGGCAAAAAGCAAGTTCCAGAGCCAGGAAGAAGAGAAATAGGAGAGTGATGGCAGGGAGCCCCTAGCTGCTCCCGCTTTCCCTGGGCGTCTAACCACCTGGAGTACCCAACCGAGGGGAAGAGGGGAGAGTGAGGACAGGACGGGACGGCGGAAGGGAGGGAGGGAAAGAGCGTCTTTCCTGCTGAGCAACGGTGGCAGCCTTTTCCTCGCATTTACGGACGTTCCCAACTTGGCAAACCAATACCGACCTTTGCTCTCTTTCCCTGGGCTTTCTGGGCTGGAGACGGCGGCTTCGGCCAGGCAGCTCCGCTCGTCCGGCAGCGTGGATTTAGACTCGGGACTTTCCACTTGGGGGGAGGCTTTGGCGGAGTTCTCCGGCGGGTGTTGGTGCTGGTGGCCGCCGCTGCCGCTACTGTGGCCGGGGGCGTTGGCGTTGGCGTTGGCGCTGGGGTTTTCATTCATTTTCTTCTCCATCGGCGCTTGCGAGGCGACCTGCGGTTTGGAAGCGCCGCGCGGGTTTAACTGGAGCATGAGCGTGGAGCTGGCTTCAGGGCTGCTGTGGTACTCTTGGGCTTTTCCCCCTGCGTAGGTCTGGCTCAGCCTGAAATACCCTGGGACGGGGACCTCGGGGTTGTCAATGGGGCACGAGTCAGAGACCAACCTCTGGTAGGAAGGAACGTCGGAAGAGGCGGCCAACTTGGACCTCTTGTCCGAATACATGCAGCAGTTGGTCTCTTCCTTAATATTGGCAGCAAAGGAACAAGTGGGCACCTGCTGGGTAACAGGTTGTTCTATTCGGCACGGCCTGTTGGGCTCGGTCCAATTGTCGACCGGAGGGATGTAGGGATGGACGTTCATGCCCATGGCTTGATGATTGACTTCTCTCTTGGCCAGGGACGGTAGGAGTCCACAGGTTTGCATCCCGTAGGTGCCAAGGTCTGTGCTCGGCGGCATGTACATGCTGGCGCCGTTGGAATAAAAGCTATCGCTCCTGCAGGCGCTGATCAGGGAGTCGACTAGGAAGGTGTTGGCGGCAGGAGAGCTGTTGGGAAAGGACATTTTGGGGAGGGATGGGAAGGCGAGAGAGGGTCTCCTTTGTAGGCTGACATCTCTACGAAAACATTCCCGGTGTAATTGTGGATGCCTCCGCACGACCACATGACGGGCGAGCCAATGAGATTCGAAAACGGCCCGGGAGCCGCGACCTCCCCGCCGGTCACGTGCTCCCCGAGACACGCCGAGCTGCAGCGCAAAGGTGGACAACAGCGACACCTAGGATCCCCGCGAGGCAATGCAGGCGCTCAGCCGGACCGCCGCAGCCCCCTGCCACCTTTCTCCTCCTCTTCCTCCCCTTTCTCTTCCTCTCTCTCCCCCCCATCTCTCTCTGTGTCTGTAACCACCCCCCCCCCAGAACCCCCGTTTTAGGGATGCGTGTATTTGCAAAAATCAACCCCGCTGCTGATTTAAAACAAGGAAATGCAATAGGCTGTTTATCATTCTTCTTCTCCCGTTCCTTTTTATTACAACCGAAGCGAGTGAGTTGAGCCTGGATTTAAAGCAGTTTCGGTTGTTTTTTGTTCCAAAAAAATGTAGAACATCTACTCTAGTTCTAAGACTGGATAAGCTACACAGAGGGCAAAAGGAAGGTTGGGGAGAAGATGGCATCGAAACATGCAGTGAAAGAATGCAAAATGTAGAGCATTGGCCATCATCCTAGTGTGTTTCTGTCTCCAACTGCACTATGGTCCACTTCCATAAACTGGCCTCTACTGGGCCCTCAGAAGCACTGACCTTAGACCGTACAGACTTTTGTCTTTCTCTTCAAAATTACTCTGGGTGGGGAGGGGGGAATCCCCAACCAGTAAGATCTCCCTGACAAAAGAAAGGCATGGAGGGTGAGTTGGGAACAGAGAGAATATCTGCGGGATGTTTGTTCTCCAGAAATGTCATTGTTTGGGAAGAATGCAGGGGTGGGAGACATCTCCCATTTATGGCTTTTCTAAAAGCATTGGCTTCTGACAAGACCCAAAAGGTAACAGAATTGATTAATACAGATTAAGAGGAATCAGAGCGATCAATACAATCCTCATCTACATGCAGTTGGTAATTTTCTTGCTTCTGAAGCTTTTTCAAGAGTTATCCCCTCTGTAGCCACACGCAAGAAAGATACTTTATTAACAAATCAATCTAGACTTTGTAAAGGATAAGATTAATAGCTCAGATTTAGCATAATAGTGTTCGCGTTATGAATTATTGAAAATTATACCATTGATTTTTTCATTCCCACCCCTCCTAACCGAGAAGGTCAACTTTTGTTTTAATACAAATTGTCAGATATAAAAGCCCTTATTACGATAAGGGCTTATTCTGGGTTTTTTTTTGTGTGTGTAACCCCCCCCCCCGTTTTATTAGGTTAAAGAAAAGAGGGGATCACAAACTTTTCTTTTAATATACATATGAACAATATCACATTGCCCAGTACAACAGAACAAAAAAAAGCTATTTATGTTAAAAGATACTTTACAGTAATGTTATATAATACTGAACTGTTTAAACACCAATGAACTCACCTAAAAGAAAAGCAAACAAAAAATACAGTTTTCTTGGCCTAACTTCATGCATTTCAAAAACTACAAGGATTTACAAACCTAAGAATAAAACATTACCTCTGCCTTTTTGAAAATTTAGAGGCTTTTGTCTTTAAATATGCTTTTTTTCCAATCTAGCTTAGGATAAAGTTTTTTCTTCTCTCTCCTATGAAATAAAGCATGACTGTGAAATGACTGGGTTTCAATTAAAATTTAGAATATGCCTTTCTCCCTTCTCCAGCCCTCTCCCTTCCTTTCCAAAATGTATCTGATGTGCACAGCCCAGCATCCCACATTCACCCTCCATTTTTAAAGGACAAATATTATCCTGCTTCATGGACATATTTGCGGCCATCAGCTCGTCTTTGTTAATTGAATTGGTCCCCCTCTCTTTCTCCTCCTTTCTTTTCAAGCAAAACTTCAGTCAAACCAAACCCCAAATCTTTTCAAGGTCGATTCCTATGCCTCCTTGACCGTCTATTGTTGACAAATTGCTCCTTCACCAGCCTACTATCTTCAAAATCATTTTCTATCCTTGGGATGGCCGGGAACGGTTTTCTTCCTCTCTTCCTCTCTCTCTCCCCCCAACTCCCTTTTAAAAATACTTCCTTGGCCTTTTTCTGCACACCTCCCCCAGCTTTAAAAAAAATTCTCCCTGTGACAATGAGACAGACCTTTCAGAAGCTAATCGCAGCTGTTCAAATACAACATCAATGCCAGGTTAAAAGCGGCGGCGCCTTTTACAGCTTTTGTCTGCACAGGATCCATTGCGACCGAAGACTTTTTAACCTTCCTATCCCCACCCAACCACCGTCCAGGTTTTGCCAAACTCTCTCCCATCCTTGGGGGCCACTCTGGGCCGTGTCCCGCCTGGATGCGGGGAGAAGAATCCAGACAAGAAGGAGTCTAAAGCGGCCGCCTAGGGTGACGGCGAGCAGAATCCCGCTCGCTCACCTTCAATTTTGAGATCATTATCAGAGCCATGGCTAAGCGTTTGGCCGGGCTGGGAAGCAGACAAAAGTGGAGGTCACGACGCTCTCTCTTTGGGGGGGCTGAGGGTTTTATGGGCTTCCCAGCCATTTTCCCTCGCCCCTCTCCCTCCCTTCTCCTCTGAAAACAAGAAGCCAGACGGGCCGCCGAGTTTAAAGCAACCCAATACCTCCTTTCCCCCTTTCCCTTCGCCTGCGCTTTTTAAAATTTTGCCGTGAAATCTAATCAGGGATTTTAATTCCCACCAAAGGCCATTCCGGACTCCGCAGTCGTTTGAAGAAGGGCCCTAGCAGTGGACCACCGAGGGCATTGTCCGTGGTTTTACTTTTTGTTTTATTTTACCTATTCTATTTTATTGGCGTTTGTAGCCCAGTTGTCACATTTAAAACAATAAGCCAGGACTCGCTCGCCTTTATATCCTGAGAAACTTTAAGGAGTTGGCTTTCGATTTTGCATTTTTTTTTAAAGTTGGGGTGTCCGATATTACCGCCCCAAAGTCTAACCTCTAATTATTTGGGTCCAGATAAAGATGAATTAGGAAGGTGCCCTCCTGCTCCTAAGGAAACCTCGCCATGGCCAAAGGCTCCTTTAAAAAGAAAACTGTTTTCAGCTGAGCAGGCAAAGTGATTTGAACAGAAGAAATGGGTATATAAATCCAAACGTAACATTTGTGTAACGCTTCCAGAGGGCGAATAAACATCTTTCTAAGAAGCTGGTTCTTTAGACTTTGCGAGCTTAATGTCACTCAAGTTTTAAATCATATTAAGCCGGAATTGGAGTAATTAACACGAATAAATAAATCAATATTGTGCCATAAATGAGATATACAATCTGCATTACCGCGAAGGGTTTCCTGTTGACTGTTCCATATTTTTTCCTCCAAAACAGTAAAAGCTTTAGAAGCTCCATTTATATGTCCATGATTATATGCAGTAAAATATGTGTTGACACTACTCTTTTCTGTCTGAATAAATAATCGAAGGTAAAAACTGGGGAGGGAGGGGACCTCGTTGCTTAACATTTTAATTTTAATCCTTCAAATTTATACCATGTGTTATATACCTGGGCAGGGTTTCCCCATTCAAACTCCCACCAGCCCTGAATAATTGCTGGGTCCCCCCCCCTCTCCTTTTATTCGCCCTGATTATTAAAGAGGAGAAGGCGAGACTCCTTTCAATCGAGAAATATTAAACTGTAAAAATGGAAAGCGTAACTTTTGATTATTAAATATCACGAAAAGGCTGGAATTTATCAGAAACAGACAGAACCGGGCTAAGGACGAACTTCTTTTCGTTTCATTTTTTTTCCTGCAGGAGGAATTTATAAACAGAACTATTTGCTTACGTTTCTCCCTGGTGTGGAGCTGGGTGCATTAGAAGGCTTCCTTTTAATTAAGGCCCATTAACATACTGCCAAACAGCACCGAAGTGCCCCACTCTTAATAATACGAAAATTAAATTATTTCATCTTCCCCATCTATTTCACCATATGCAGCAGCCCAAATATTTCTATGCAGTGAGGGGGGAAGAGATATTATTATAGTATTGTGCAAAACCAAATCCACAGACAAAAATCCGAATCATATTTGGACAGCTCCCCCCATGACGTTGGTTACACAAATGATATTCTTTTTATAGGCAGGGGGTGCATAGGATTCCCCCTTAGAGAAATGCATATTTTGCCTTTGTTTCACAGCGAATTGGGAAGCTCCGGGTTCCATATCAAACGCTATAACCTTTTTTTCCCCCGAAGTGTGGGGAGCGGGAAGGGGTCTGGCAAGACGAATTGGCTTATAGGTGTTTATATATAGTCTTTCTGTTCATCAGAAGCCCTGGAAAAAGCTGGACATAAAGCTATTCGAGTGGCCAGTGTAGTTTTTTTGGGGGAGGGAAATAGTTATCATAATTTAAAAGCTGATATACACAGACAACAACATAGGCAACAAAATTTTCACTGTCCGAGTTTAGAAACCATGAAGAGAAATCATGAAATAATATTCTAGCAAAGCTAGCCAGAATCAGGATCGCTGGTGTTTTAAAGTCCCCAAAAGGACAAAGCAAATATTACGAATATTTATCCAATTTAATAGGCAGAGGAGAGACAGACAGATACTTATATAACGCAAAAACCCTTCAATCAATGTTACATTTTAAAAGCATAATAGAAACAGTAGAAGAAAGGGGAGAAATCTGTTCTCATCTTCAGAGTGATGCAGCGCGAGCTTCAACTGAAGAAGGAAAGGCAACCAGGCGCCTTGACATTGTCCATTCTCAGAATATTATGCCGTTTTCTTTATGTTTGATTCAAACAGGTCACTAATCAGTTCCAAGACTTTCATTTTTTCACGAGTATTTTTCAGAAATGATTTCGTATTTTTAAAAAAAATTCATTGTTTTAGGTAACCAGAATAACCATGGGTTTCCTTTTAAATAAAAATAAAAATAAATCTGGTAAACAAAGAATCCTGCATTTATTTCTCAAATATGACTTTATCTGGTTTCTTATTTCCTTTCCTTTTTGGGGGGGGGGCTCTCTCTCATTTGTTAGGACTAGAGGGAGAAAGTGGGGGAAATGACATTCTTTGTTGTATAATTTTTAAAAAGTGCATCTTTGGAGAAATTTAGTAATGAACAAATCACTCAGAGACAGATTTCTCTTTCTCTTGAGAAAAAAATAAATTACATCTTAGATATCTTTTGGAAAACTATTGTGATGCTTCATCCTGCTATGAATGAAATTTAGATCTGTAGTAATTCATTTAAGAAAAGTTTAACTTTTTTCTGGTAAATAATTCTTTTTTTAAAAAAAACAAGTGAGGATACACTCACAAATGTTAGCCAACTATTTTCCCATTAATTAGGATTACATATTTTCCAAATTGTTCAATTTACCATCTCATTAAAAGACACTTTTGGACTCATACCGTATTACCCCCTATCACAAACTGTATATATACCCACATACGCACAGCTAGATATAATTGTGAATTTGTATTCTGTGTGTCATATTGTTAATGATGCAAAATCAATTTTAATTGAATATGGTTTGTTTGTATTATATTTGTGAATTACCTTGGAAATAATTTTTGATTCTGTTGTGTTTCCTCACTTCTAGTTGCTTATACATGTTATTGGTGACATTATTATTGTGGGGAAATACCAGAGTATCAGGACAAATGTATATTCTGGAATATGAGTGCGCCCTCACGTGGAATCTACGTGCATAGCATATGGAGTGTTCTGTTTTCAATCCCTGCATTTTCTTCTTTTTCTTCTTTTGACCATTTTGTTCCTATTCTTTGTTAAAGAAGAATATAAGGATAAATATAGATATGTACAATATATTTAGAATTATTCCTTTAAATGCTTACATTATTTATTTATAAGGGAATGCAAATTCAACTCCCCTTTGTAAAAATGATTAGACATTGAATAGGGCTGATATATATTTTTCATCCTGTAAAGATAATTTTTTGCCTTTATCTAAAGGCAACAATTCAGATTACTTGCATTTCCTGTGAAACATAGACTAGCATCGGCATGTCAGAGTATTAATTTTTGAAGTAATCAGTGTTCCATAGGAAACCAAGGATTTTTTTCTCATTTATTTTAGAGGGATTGAGTCAATTTCCTTGTTCTTTTCTTTTAAACAATGTTTCATAAGGCATGATTTATCTACATAAAGAGCAATAATATTTTTGCAATTTATAATGTTACATAGGAAAAAAACCTTATAACAATAGTTTTAAAAGAAAATTGTTATTTAAATGGCAATTGAAAAGGATTTTTATAATACACACACTGGTGAAATATCCTGCATGTTTCATTCTAGATAACTACAGAGGAGTGCTCTAAGGTTAGATTGATGGATCCATTGATCTGAATTGGTATGTGGTCCTTCTTTGTTATGCACCTATGAGGACATGCCAGTGTGACACAGAAAAGGGAGAAGGGGAAACAGGAAGTGAGGAATGGGGTAGGAAGCCCAGAAGAGTAGGTGGTAGTTGAATATAAGAGACAAAGCTTTGAGGCTTCTAATTATTCAGAAAGGTTAAAGGTGATGACCTTGACATCTTGGAAGTTCAAAGGCATATACTTAATTTTTCTGGTTTAAATTTAAAAAAATTAAATTATTCTCCCAGTCTTTTTACATTCTATTAGTTTAAAGCAAACTGTGCATTTCCTGGTATTTTATTCCTCCAATCTGGCCTTTTAACGAACACAAAGAGAATGCAAACGCTTCCTTTTCTTTTTTTTCCTTTTCCCTTTTTTGTTTCTCTCTTTTTTTAAAAAAAAAAAGTCAAATTGTTTTCTCACTTGCCTCTTTTATTACACTTGTGGAAATCTCTTTCTTTTTCCCACCCAGCACAAGGTGTACAATACAGCCCAATTAAGCTGTTACAGATCCTGGGTTTTTATGGTGTTGTCTAGACAGTTCAAGGTTTTGTAAACAGCTTAAACAGGCCACAACAACAAAGTGGAGAGAAGAACCTCTACCAAATTCCTTCGGGAAAGAGAGAGAGAGAGAGAGAGAGAGAGAGAGAGAGAGGGAGGGAGGGAGGGAGGGAGGAAGGGAGGGAGGGAGGGAGGGAGAGAGAGAATAAGGGTTAGCTATTTAGTAGCAAAACAGAGAGTTCCCCAAACCTTTTATTAGTTTGTCTTTGCATGCCAATAATATGGAAGAATGCCTTTAAAAATTGCTATCTTTAGTGCAGTTCCTCCGACCCCCCATGAATAAGTTCAAGTTTTGGAGCTGGGAGTTTCTAAGAGTGGATTGCACTTGAGTTGAGTGTCTCCAAACCTTACAACACGGTGAAATTTCATCTTACGACTTTACAACTGAAGTCTAATCAGGGTTTATTTTTATGAGCCCATTTTGGCTCCTGGGATAAAATACTTGCAATGTTTAGTGATAACAGTAGAATGGATTTTGCACACGTACGGCTAATTCAGCCCTCAGTGTGGAAAACATTCCTCTGTCTGGATTTCCCCCCTTAAAATATAGGATCCTGGGACTAGATGCACTGGGATTCAGTTACATGTGGGCTCAGAAAGGACACAGCGGTGCTTCTTCAGCAATGGGTAATTTAGCAGATGATGGAAGTGGAAAATACAGTTTCAGCTTTACTAGCAAATCATGGGAGGCACAAAAGAAGGCGGCAGTGTCTAGTGCCTTGATGTGAAAACGGAGTTCCCAATCCTCTCTAACCAGCATGAGGTTATGGATCCAATGCACATTATCTCCTTTACCCATGATATATGGTGCAAACGGACAAAATGTATTCCTGTCTCAAAGCCCAAAAGCGAGAGGGGGGGGGGAGAATAACCGAGGAGGCTTAAAGGATGCCTGGTTTTAAAACTGTCAGAATCACACAAAGTCTCCGATTGCAGCCACGAAAAGCCAGGGAGAAAATAAAATAAATGAACGTTGGGAGTGATTTGGAGTTTGTTAAAGAAGTAAGACAACACTACAGCATTGGGATGGAGTGTTAGGTTTACCCCAGTTGTTTATAGGAGCGGTTTTGCTCTATCAATCCCGTGAGATCACCAGGAGACAAAGAAATACCACAAACCAAAATAATAATAATTAAAAAAAACCTTCTTAGGGTGGATATCATGTTAACCTCTAGGTTTTGTGTGCTCATAAGTCTGGTTGGATAATAAAGGGGAGATCTGTCCTTCCTCCCCCACTCTCCCCGCTTCTCCTCTCAAAATAAGGGGTTTCCTGTGAAATATTGCATACGGTCTCGGTTGAGTTTCTTTTCTTTCATCCTTCGGTTTTGGAACCAAATTTTGACTTGTCGATCTGTGAGATTCAACATTCTGGACAACTGGAGTCTTTTCTCTTTGTTGATGTACACGTTGAAGAAAAATTCCCGTTCCAGGACTCTAATCTGGTACTTGGTATAAGGACATCTCTTTTTCCGGGATCTTTGGGGGAGTGCTGAAAATGGTCAGAAAAAGAAGGAGAGGGGAGGAATGGCAGTGACAGGAGAGGCCTCATTCCAAAATCTTCATGGACAGCTAGACCGACTATTATTCCCTGGGAAACTGACTCCTTTCTCCACCCCCCCCCCCAATCCAGAAGTGCTGCCCATAATTGGGGCGAAGTGCCTTGGAAAGGAAAGAAGGAAAGGCAAAGGAGAAAGAAAAGTCTTCCTAGTTCCCACTCTTATTATGTTGCTTTCTAAGGCTGAAGTCCCACTGAACTCAATGGGAATTGGTCCCAGGTGAGGACCTTTGGGCTCCTGCTTTTTCTGAATGGAAAGCGATTTGGAGGGGGTGAAAGGAACACCGTTTCTTAACTCTTTCCTCTCTTCAGCAGCCCCCTTTTACCCTATCGGGAAACCCCCCCTCCCCTTTGACTGACTCCCTTTGTTGGGTTGAGGGCTTTTAATTGGCTTCGCACACATCTTCCTTCCAATCTCTTTCCAAGTTCTCCTCCAAAAAAGGGAGAAAAGATTCGAAGCCCAAACAGGTTTTATGACCGGAGAAGATGTAAAGAGTGCTAGTTAAAGTGCTTATAAAATGGAACCTGGAAAAGTTGAGACTTGAGGGACTGATGGATTGTAGTCCGCCTCTTCTCTCTCTCCCTCTCTGTCTCTGTTTCTCTGTGTGTCTCTCTGTCTCTCTTTCTCTCTCTCACTCTCTTGTCTGTCTCTCTCCCTCTTTCCCCTCTGTCTCTCTCTCTCTATTTCTCTGTCTCTCTCTGTCTTTCCATCCAACTTTCTCGACCTGGGATCCCCGCTATTGAGCAAGGAGGAAGCCGAGGGCCGAGCCACCCTCCACCTTACCTGAGCTCTGGCTTTTGGGAGTGCGGGCCTCCCCCGAGGAGGAATCCGCGTTGCCTTCGTTCCCCGCTTTCCTCTTGGGCCTGGGAAGGTGGGAGCTTGGATCGCCAGCGTCCCTCGACTGTGGCGGCGACTTGAGGTCCTTGTTGCTCTCCTTTTCTGCCTGGGTCGGGGAAGGGGCGCAGCCGCGGGCCGCCTCGTAAAACTGGTCGAAGCCCTGCGGGAGAACGCCATTCCTGCCTACGGCGCCATAGAAAGGTGCGGGATGGGTACGGCCAACGTCGTCACTTTTGAGGAAGGCGTCGCTCCTGTTGGCGGTCGGTGGTGGCAGGAAATCCCGGCTGTGGAAGACCTCCTCGTAGTAACCCGGACTGTAAGCGCTCCGGTAAGCCCACTTGCTGCTTCCACCTCCTCCAGCGTAATCGCGGAAGGCGGCGGGCACTTCGCCCACCGGTTGCACCTGGCCGGGCAAGGCGGAGGCGTAAGACAAAGCCATTTGACAGGAAGGAGGCGGCTGGGACCGAAACGGGGTCTTGCCGGAAAAATCGGAGTGGGAGATGTAATAGGCCGAGGGGAGGTAGACCCCGGGGGTCCCGCAGTTGTCCAAGTTACTCATGGCTGCTTCTCCACCTCCTCCTCCACCGCCGCCGCTGGCTTCGGGGGGAGTGGAAGTAGGCGGAAGCAGCCTCCACGGAGCTGAGCTCTTCTTGGCATCTTCCGAAGCCCCATCTAGGTGCCCGCCAGGCTTTGGGCACGAGCCGCCCCGGAGAAAGGGGAAGCAATCCCGCCGCGGGCTGACGCGCAATTCATCTTGATTGATTCGAGGGCTAATTATGTCACGTGACGGAGGCGATGGAGAAGCGCCCTTATAGCTACACCAGCCTCTCCTTCCTCCACCCCCACCCCCCACCCCCCGGCCGGCTGCCTGGCTTCCTGCCCGCTCGCCTTGGCTGGAACGTCGCTCCAAGCGCTCTCTACGCCAAGTCCCCGGCCTCTCGGCGGAGTCCAACCGCGTGCCGGCTCGCACTAATGGGATCTTTTCTAGCCCTCGAGCGCTTTCCGTCCCCCACCCTCAGCCCTTCCTCCCCTCTCCTTCCGAAGCAGAAGCAGAAAGCGACCTACAGATGATGGGGCCTGGGGGTCACCTGGGCTTGCCAGCAATGCCCACAGATGCCCAGCAACGCTAAACCTGCTACTCCCCCTCCCTCCTTTTCTCCTGTCTTTATGAACGCAAGCAGCCCCCGACCAGGCAGCCAGAGAGCCCCTAAGGCCAAAAAGGTGTCCCAGAGGAATTCTGCCCTCCCCTCCCTCCCTCCCTACTCCGCCAACCAACCCCCCTAATATCGGATTGTGGCATCTGCATTAAAAGTGACAGGCTAGCTTGTTGCTAAGCTCTTTCTTTCTCCCCTCCCCTCCCCTGGTTTGCTAAGCGCTTTCTTTCCCCCCACCCCTCCTCTCGCTTTACTCTGGCTCTTCCTCTGACAGCCTCGCTGGCAAGGCTTCTGGGAGAAGACAGAGTGGGGCACTTCGCCTGCTACTTCACCACTTCCCCCGCTTTTATTTTTGAAAAGGATTTCCCCAAATCTCCCTCGGGCAGAAGGATCTTCTTCTCTAAGCCTTCTGTCCGATTATTCCCTCACTCACACCTCGAGAAACATGCGCGTTTCATACCCTCTGGGGTAGCACAAGCCAGAGAGGAAGAGTGGGGGGGGGAGGAGAGACACCCGGAATCTCTGCATGAGAGTGGCCAGATACTGAGCTCTCCTCTGAGGGCTTCTGACCTTGCAGGCGAGGGGTTCTGCATCAGACATTTTAGGGTGGGTTGCAAAGGAAGATTCCTTTTGGAGAGTCAAAGGGCTGTTCTAGATCCCGCTTTCGCCGGTCAAGGGCATTCGAAGGAGAAGGTGAACAACTGTCCCCCCTCGGCTTTTCAATAGGGAATACAGGATCACCTTTTGTTCCCGTTTCACCTCAGTTATTTGAAACAGCCCCTGATTCTTCACCCTCTGGGCGCTCCTCCTCCCCTTGGGTGGCACATTGGAAGGAAGGAAGGAAGGAAGGAAGGAAGGAAGGAAAAGAAAGAAGGGAAAGAAATGAAGGAAGAATAAAGGAAGGAAAGAAAGAAGGGGGAAAGGGAAAGAGAAAGGAAGAAAGAAGAAAGAAAGAAAGAAAGAAAGAAAGAAAGAAAGAAAGAAAGACAGAGCAAGCCACGGAGAAAATCCCAGCAAGAAGAGACACATTCCACAAGTCAGAATTCAAATATTTCTAGAAGTCACATCTGTTTCATTTCCTTTCTTTTCCCCATCCAACCTAATTAAGCTGCCACAATCAAGTTTAACTCCAGGAAATTGCTTTGCCTTTCAAATGAAAATATATCTTTCTAAATAAGCATCTTTTTAAAGACATCAAGCTGAAAAAATAATTCCAAGTGTATTTCTACATTTTCTCTCCACATTACATCTATTTAAACACATTTGATCATACTCGAGAAAGCAACTAGCTGTTTCTTTCCCCACCTGGCTTGATTAAGCTGCCTAGTCAAGTTTAACCCCAGAAGGTTGTTTTGCCTTTCAAAACACATATTTTTTTAAATGCATCAAACTAAAAAGTAATTCCAAATGCATTTCTACATCTTGTCTCCAAATTACAACTAACTAAATAAGTTACATCAGACTTTAGAACGCAAACTAGCTGTGATGATTCTAACAATAACAATCCAAAATATGTGGGACATTATCCATATTACAACCAAAAATCACTGCAAAAGATGGATGAGGTTTCTTTTGTTTAATATTAGCAGTATGGCGAACTAAGGAAAGAAGAAAGGGAAGGGAATTTATAAGCTGTAATAACGAAAGACCCAAACCAAATTATTCTGTAGACAACTGTATAAAATTCTATGCCAGAAATTATTTGCGAGCACGGTTAATCATAGCCTGTTTTAAATGTTTTATTTAAAAAGTATTTAAGCAGATAAGCATCGTGTACCTGTATGTGTGATTATATAACATATTCCTATATACAATTATACGTATGCCACTCATATGAGTCTCCTCCGGCAAATAAATTTAATTATCATCACTGTTATTATGTTTCCATACACCTCCCAACAGATGCCAACAGAGCTGAGCCAACAAGTGTTTTCGGTATTGTGTACATAACACATCTCAGTAACCTATCAAATTAGTTGGAACACATAAATATCGCAGTTATGTAATTAAAAAAAACAGACTGTGCAGAAAAGAGCAGATTAACGTTGGCAATCAAACAGAAGGAAGAATCAGAGTATTATAAGATATGGGGATGTTTTTATCACTGGATAGAAAATGAATATAGACAAAAAAAACCAACAACCCGAAAATTGAATAATTTGGAAAAGAACGCCGAATTATAGGGGAGGAGTTGAATTAAAAGGCAATTGAAATGTAAAGGTAAAGGGAAGGTAAAAATAGATTTAAAATGATGTAACTGTTAAATATGAGGACACAAAGATTGTACGCAGATGGCACACTGTAAAGTCACTGATGTAAGGGTGGTGATGGAAAAATAAAATAAAAAACTTTTCAAATAAATAAATACATAAATAAATATCGCAGGCAGACTGGCGATGCCTGGTTTCCGCAGGGGGGGGGAGGAACCCCCCACCCACTTCTCCTCTAGAAGAGAAGGCGAGGAGAGACAACACGGCTGGCCAAATACCTCCCAGCAGAGCCAAATCAACGCCACTTTCCTTCTTTGGAAAAGGAGGGAGGAGGGAGCTATCCTGCGTCTCAAGGCGGTCCGGTCTCCCTTCAAGGCTTAGCCGTAGAGCACAGCCGCCTGCTCCCTTGGAAACCTCCACCTCGGGCGCCCCTTGGATCCAACCAACACCTGAGATTCGACCATCGCCGAGCATCTCCCCGCAACGACAACCCAAAGGGGCTCAGTCTCACCTCTCGCTTTTTCCAAGGAGCAGCATTTGGGGTTCTGCTTCTGCTGTCAATGGACGCATCCACCACCACCACCCTTTCCCAAACCGGCGCGGCGCAGTTAAAATGGCCCCTGTAGTCCAAAATCCGCCAACAGCGAAGGCTGGGTGTTTCTTGGGGGGGGTTTAACAATCCTCTCCGATCATCTCCGGACTAAACCCATGAAAAAACCTTGGCGACGGTCCTACCAGGACCTCGTTCTCATTCTACCTTCCCCCTCCCTCACCCATAAAACCCGGGCACCGACAGCTCAGCCCAGAAACCGACCCGAAGCTCAAAGCCAAACCCGCCGAGAGACTTACGCTTCTGCAGCTGCAAGCGAACCAGGTCCCACCATTTCAAGTTCAAGGACGTGCGGCTACCATTTGCTCGCCAGAAGGAAAAAAGGGGGGGGGGAAAGAACAGGGCGGGCGCGGCAGTGATCAGAGCAAAGAGGGAGCAAAAAAGCTCCCCCCCCCTCTCTTTCTCTTTTTTCCCATCTCAAAAGCCGAGGAACCGACCGCAAGCAGCGGGGATCTTCCCGGTGGCTCAGACCTCCCGAACTGCAAGAAGCGGCTGACTCGCTTCGGGATTCGGCCGCCTCTTAATAAATACCATCCCTGCGCCCCCTCCTTCTTCCCCCCCTCCCCGCTCCTCATCCGCTGCAAAGGAGCGCTCGGGGTAGCGTCGCTGCGGAGACGTTACCGTTTGCCGTCTTGGAAGCCTGCCGAGGTGAGGTGAGGCGAGCGGCAGCTCCGAAGAGACTCCGGGGCAAAGAGCGGGAACGAGTCGCCCAGCTGTTGAGGAAGGGAGCGCTGGCTCCCGTCCCCGCGCTTCGCCTGGAGGAGGAGGAGAGGGAGGAGAAGCAGAAGCAGCAACATTGTCGGTGCCACCCAAGATAAGGCACTAACTTGACCTTAACTTTGTTATGGCGAACGTGAACAGACACTGTCTGGCATCTCTCGTAAAAGCTTGACTGGAGAAACGGTCCTGCGTCGTTTCATTTATGGCCGCTTCAGGTCTGCCTCTCTCCTGCCTGTCAAAGTTTGGTTATTTATGCGCTTTTCGGAAGCACAAAAGCGCGCCCGCCGCCGCCGCCGCCGCGGAAAGACAATCCCACCAACCTGCCCTCCCTTTCGCCTTATCAAAGTCTCGGGGACGGCACCAGCGGCCCCGGCTCAGCCTATCAGAGAGAAGGGCAGCGCCTTCCACGCCAGCCAGATGCGGATTCAGGGGAGAAGAGCGCGCGCCCGTGTCTGCTGCCTGACAAACCAGCTTGGGCGTGGTTTTTTTTTTTGCCTTGGGGTGCGCGCTCCGTGCGCCCTCCCTACCCCCCCCCGCACGCGCGGGCATGCTTATGTGCACACTAGCAACAAAAAACCCAGAAATCCAACAGGCCACGCCACACCCGCGGGGGCTCACTCAGACCCGACGGTTGCAAACTGGGCTCGAGTCCAAATTTATTTTTCTAAAAAAAAAACAAAAAACAAACCCCAAAACCGGAGAAGATAATTATCCCCTTGCCCAATTAAGAAACCACCCGCAATATTTTTGAAACGAAACAGAACACACAGACACTCTGGTCTGTGTAAGGGAAGGCTGCCATAAGATCTTTTCCGTTTGTGTCTGTGTGTGTGTTTGTGTGTGTGTGTGTTTGTGTGTGTGTGTGTGTGTGTGTGGCTGGTGGGGGGGGAGGCCTCTGTGTTTTATAACGGAGCTTTCATTGGAGTGAAGAATTGCAAGGGCTGCATTTGTGGTAACCGAGGAGAAATTGATTTAAAGTTGGTGAAGAAGAACGAATCCCAGTAGACGTGAATATCTTGAGTTCTTACAGAGGGATGTTTGTACTGCATTCGTCAGGATTATATGAAATCTATGGTTGTAATAAAAGAAAAGAAAAAAAATATGTATTGAAAATACCGAGAAACGGACTGTCAATTTATCTAACAACTAGCTATCTCGCTATCTCTAAATTAGCCCTAAATAATCTAGGATTATTATCTTTCACATGCTTGCCATCACCCACAGAAATATGAATGTCAAATGTCCCTGGGTGTGATACAGAAAAAAAACATTTTATATTCTTGATGAATTAAGGTTGCGTTATGTATTTCACTGTCTTAATCGAAATAAATATATCGACAAAGCACCTAGTATATATACCAGACAAAGCGCTGTTTCTGCTTCTTTCTTATTTTTATTTAGTTTAAGGATAAATATTGGTAAGGATTAATATTGCAAAAAGACAATCCCCACAAACAGCGCAGGAATAATTACACTAAATAAATAATACGTTGAAGCAACTGTATTTTTCTACAGCGATAACTTGTAGAAACGAACGAAAGGACTCATTGGCTTTATGGTGTACAGGCTAATATGAAAAAGTGCTTGGTTTTTAACGGCTTTAATGCATTACTAAAACACTGAGAGCTATTGTGCCCTCGGTAGCATAGCAGAAAATGTATTCTATAAAATTCAGATGAAATGGGTATGAATCTTGTTCTTGGAATTCAACTATTTGCAGATTTTGGAATGGTTTTTTTTTTTTAGGTCTGTGTGTTTTAAAAATCATTAAATATTTAGACTATAATAATAATATGAAATTAAATACCGCAGTATTTGTGTTTTCCCTTTAGACGTTTGCAGTATTTTTAAGCAAGGTTTGTAAAAGACTATAACCACTATTCATTTACTGACGAAACTCACAGATTTTTTTAAAAAAAAGAATTATATTTCAGAAAGAGTGACTATAACCACTAATTCTACATTAAATAAAATAATAGATGCCTTCACACATGACATATCACTATTATCATTATAATTTACTGATTTAAATTCAAATACATCTCAGCACGGATGTGGCATAGTGTTAAATTGATTCTTCAAATTAAATTAAGATTTAATATATAGATTAATATAAATCATCTACTATTTCTCCTTTTAGGTATATTTTTTTCTTACAGAAGGCGTTGGTAGAATTTTTTTTTTTTTAATCATGAAATTTCAGAATAGAAATATTGTCTGAAGGGAAAGGAGTGCAATCTTACTGCACAAAACCTTTTGTTCTCTTTTGTGGGAGAAAGGATAGAATGCATTCCCGATGCTTGACATTTAAAATAACCCCGCTCATATGTTGTCGTTTAGAAAACGACGCAAGCCGATTTTTAGGATGAGCCATCAAAGCACACAGGATTCTTCTGACCTCTGCGCCTGGGAGCCCCTTGAATTAACTGGAAGCTTCCAAACTGCAGAGACGGAATGAGGGGTGGGGGGGGGGGAGGGGAGGGGAAGCCGGACTGGGGAGACCGAAGGTTTTCTTGTGTGTGTGTTTGGCCTGTCCGTTGTCTGTAGCTTCGGGGACAAGGCCAAAGTCAAGCTAAGCCACGAAGGGACGGCCTGTGGGAAGGAAAGGCGGAGTGCACAGCTCAAGGGCAGCGGATGGGGAAGCGAAAGAAAACTTGGGAAAAACCAACAGCAGGCTTCGCTCCTCGCATGACGAAGCGATTTGGCTTTGGCCAGCGGGACCGGTGTGTGTGTCTATGTGAGCGTGTTGTGTGTGTGAGAGAGAGAATGAAGGACGCACTTTATAAAAGAAGCAAAACGTGAAATAAGGAAGAGTATCGGAGCCCCTTTCTTCTAAATGAAGAAAAAATGAATTTGTCCTTGACAATGGGTGGAATACTGTTTTATGTCTAAGTATATTCAACCCTGTTATATGGCTGCAGTATTACCATTACCCGTCTCTTTTCCCCGCCCTTGCCAGGAATGTTTCTAGAGAATGACAACCTCTTCCCCCATCCCCAACACTCTTTCTCACACACACATTCATCCCACCCAACAGGGATGACTTAACGCCCCGGCGTTTTTTCTATTTAAAAGGGGCCAGGTTGGGGTTTAGGAGACCCGGGCAGAGTCCGGCGGACTGACAGGAACAGCGGAGGTTGCGAATCACCGACAGTAGTAGAAGGAAAACTCCGGAACAGACCCAGGGATGGCAAAGAGTTTTTCATCTCCCCGGCCCCGCTCCGACGAAGCTCCGATACCCAAAACGTTCTTAGAAATCCGGATTTCGATTCCGATTGCGGGGAAGGGCTTGCGCGGAGGAGCCAGCAAACGGAGGGCTCTGAGAGAGGGGCAGCGCTGGAATTCCAAAGATTGAACTGCTTCTCGACCGAAGGAAGCCGGTTCGGTGTGGCAGAGGTTTAGCGACCGGGATTTTCCCCAGGAAGCACGGGAAGAAAGGCAAGTAGGCTTCTAGCGCCTGCCGCCCTCCTTCCTCTGCCAAAAGGGGGAAAAGGTATTTTCTCTCCTTCTGAAGCCGTAGAGAAACTGAAAAGGGAAGGCGGTATGCGAGGGTGGTACCGGCTCGCCGGCTCCTGGAAAAAGAAATGGCAGATTAAGCGGAAACGGGGAAGGGATGGTCACGTGACATCCCTGAAGGCCTCAGGTCGCCCCCGTAAAGCCAGAATAAAGCGCAATTCCAGCAGGCAAACAGCGGAGGTGCTGAACCAAATACCCGGATTGCAAATAATCTGCGCAAATTTGAGCGTGGTGGTGGTGGTGCGATTGTTGCTTCTGCAAAATGCTTTGATTTTTTTTTTTTTTGGATGGGCACCGGGAGCAATGGCGGATTAAGGCTGACTGGTGTCCTAAACACTGACAAATCTGGGTGCCCCCCCCCTCCTTTGTATATATGATGCACAAATCTTCATTGGTTTTTTTCTTTCTTTCTCAACTTTGTGGTGCCCCCTTTGGGCCTAGTGCCATAAGCACGTGCTTAGCCTGCTTAATGGTTAATACACCACTGATTGGAAGATTGAGAAAAGGAAAACCAGAGCTTCGTCGCCTTCTGTAAAAGAAACCGGGAGTCCCGGATTTCCCCCCCCCCCCCGACTGCCAGTCGGTTCCAGCAAACCCGTCTCTCACGCACTCTTTTTATCCTTCTGTCCGTTTCGTTTCTTCTCCTGGGAATTCAAGGCGGGGTGGAGGCGGGTGGCAAATCGGTGGAAGAAAAATCGTAGAGAAGGCCCGCATTTCTTTCTTTTTCTTCTCTTCCTCATCTTTTCTTTCTGAGAAAGGCGAAGGCGGCCAACACGCGGAACTCAAAACAGGGCGTGATCTTGGATCCCTTCTAAATCCCCCCCACCCCTGGAAAAGAGAAGAGAGAGGGTAGGAAAGCGAAGGGAAGAAGAGGTAAAGAGTAGGGGAGATGACAGGGAAGTAGAGGAGGGAAAGGAGAGGAGGAAAGAAGGAGAGAAGAAGGGAGGGAGGGAAGGAAGGAAGAAGTAGGGGTGTTGTAAAATACGATGGGTGTATGGGATGACAGAAAAGCAATCTTGATTATAGTGTTAATTGTAGGGGAGAAAATTGCTATAAACGTTAAAAGATAACACACTTTAATAATTATAGTTATGAAATTGTATATTTGTGAATGTATGTATGAGAAACAAAAATAAACTTTTTTTTAAAAGGAAATAAATGGAACGGTTCTGGGGACTGGTTGCTCGAAGCTCCAGAAGGAAGCTCCACCGCGCAGCCCCTCCGGGTGAGAAGGGCTGCCAAACTCCTAATCACGTTGGCGTGTCGCCGGCGTCGCTTCTACACCCTCCCTCCCGTTCTGGAACCAAAGCTTCACTCTCTGGTCGCCCAAACCGAGTCTGCGAGAGGATTCTCTCCTTTGCTGTCGACTGCTAAACTCCTCCAGGAGGAGCGGGGTCTTCCAATTTGGCCCTCCGCCTCTTGGTGTAAGGCGCCGTTTCCTTTGCGCTTTCCTCGCCCAACACCCAAGACAGGCCTGCAACAGACAGGGCCAGGGGTCGGGGTTTCCAGAAGGAACCGTCTCCCTGCCTGCCGCCGGTGAGCCCTCGGGAGAGCTGCCCAGGAGGCGCAAAAGCCGGATCTGAGAAACAGGAAGGGAGCAGGGACCGGAGGCCTCCGGATGAAAGCCGTTTATAGCCAGGCCAATGCAGTTTTCTCGGGGCTTAAGGCCACCGGAGTAGTAGTATGCGCTCCCTGATACGGATCATGGGGTGAGGATTCCCAACCCTTTCCTCAAAGATGCACATTTCTCGAAATCGGGCGCTCCTAAAGGTTGGCTCGGGACATCGGCGGGGTTGAAACCCGACCCGCCTGGAGTCCGGCATCGGGGGCGGCGCTGCCGGGCTGGAAGTCAAAGCAAACAAATATGTTAATGGGTTCGGGTGCCTTTGAACGTACCGTCGTGCAGGCAAGGTCGCCGGTCAGGCTGGGCAGTCTTGAGTGGTAGCGCCAGGTTCAAGTTGACGGCTTGCTGAAGATCTACCGTGGAAGCCCGGAACGCGCAGGACCGACCTCCCAAAAAGAACCGCCGCTGGCCACCCCTGCAGCTCCCGGGGAGGGGAATCTACCGCCCATCGCCATCTCCTCGCCGTGATTTTCAGACAAAGCTTCGCAGTTCCTTTGTCGATCGTTTTTCTCCGGGTTTAGCGCTCTTCGGTGAACGGCGAAGGCCTCGCTGGGATATCCGTTTTTTTCGCTGCTTGCGAGAAACGGAGGTGCGAGAGAAGTTCGGCCGCTGGGCCGAAGTAAAGCGGACAAAGCATGAATAGCGTGGATGGGCCGGACCTTCACCAGAGGCCGCGAGCGCCCTTCCAAACCCTGGAATTCTGCGCACGAGGCAGGGCGGGGGGAAGTAGAAGGAGTTGGTATCCGAGGGCAAGATCGAGAGGGGAGGCCGCACAGCCGAGGTCTCCTGGTCGGATGCTGCGATGGCCCCGCAAGGGAAGAACTTGAAGGCGGCCCCCGATTCCTTAACATCCAAGAAGGGAGTCTAACGTTCCCAACCTTCTCGCCAACTCCCACTCCTGCCGCCGCCGCCTGGAACGCCACCTGCAACGGCTCTTTTGCAGAGGTTCTACAAGAAACATGGTGAGGGGCCACAGTGCCTTGAAGAGGAAGAGGAGGGGGAGGATACTGGCCCAGAGAGAGGGAAAGGGAGGGAAAGAGAAGGGACATTTCCAGCACAAGGATAAACGAATTGGGGGGGGGGATGCCTTGGTGGGGAAGGTGGTGCTGTAGACCCTCCTCTTTGCCCCTCCCCGCTACCCTGGTCTGGTTTCAAGAGTCGCCTTGAGATTTGAGAAGTTTATTTATATGCCGCCCTTTTCCCTGGGGGGACTCAGGGCGGCTTACAACTCGAAAAGGGGGGGGGGAAACAAACATTTAACACGTAGGACAATACGTCATTAAAAAACACAACATTCATACCATTCGGGTGGGTTACAGTCTTTAGCCTTGCACAAAGCGAAACATTTTCCTGTCGTCTTTGCCCTCAACTAAACCCTAGTTCTATTTCGGACTACACCGTGGCTTCTCCTGGAATTCTTCCAAAGTTAGTAAGAGCTCTGGATCCCTTCCTCCAGACCCTGTTCTGCCCTGATTGGGCCAATACGTGTGCCACTGCACACGGGCCCTCCAGGAGGTAGAGAACGGTGGCTGTCTTGGTTCATTTAGAATTTGAACTTGGCAGCAACGTATCTACGCAAGGCTGCTATCCGGCTTGCTGCAAAATGCAAACGGGTTGTGCTTTTGTGAGTGTGCAAAGGAACTGCAACCGGAAGGCGAGTTTCTAGTTGTTTGCGGAAGATTTTACAGATAGCCCGGCGAAACCGAAACGCATGCAAATCGAAAAGCTGCTTGTAAACCAACCAAAGATCACTCCATCTTTACATATCATTGCTGACTATAATTGCGGATTATTAATACAAACTGTTCCGCGATAAGGGAGATCGCTCGCCATTGATAACGTATATACACACACGCAAAAACAAACAAAATCTCGCTTTATACTTACGCTGAAATACCCAGACCAGTTTCTCCGGGTGGAAATTTCACTGTTCCTTTTATTATGAAACCGACATCAGCAGAATGAAGTCTTAAAGGTTCTTGACGATGTAGCATTACATTTTTTTCTTTTCTTTCCAGGATGTCCTTTAACACGGCGCGCTATGCTGTTGAATATTATTTCTCTCGATGGGTGTATGCATTCTTTCCAATGAGTTTTAAGTACTTTGTGTATACATTCCTTTAAAAATCGTTGGGCGTCGTTTAGAATCTTTCTAAACGGCGGTGGAAAATAGCCATCTTACTAAGAATCCCCGCCGGCTCCAGACTTCCCTAATCGTTTCTCTGGGACACTAAACTTTAGTGTCCAGACTGTGTTTCTGCCAATCACTACACTAAGAGACCTGGGATTTTTACCCTGAGCCGAGAGGTTGCAGAAGAAAACGCGGCGTCCTTTCGTTTGGAAAACAAATTAAGCCAAATTATTAATAGAGAGAAATGGAAAATCGCCTTTACCCCATTCCCGAATCTTCCCAAAATTAAGGGTAGAAATATACTGCGGATTTGTTCAGCAGGGAGACTAGAAGGGACACTGGGGGGAAAAATTAAGAGAATCTCCATTTTTTTCTCCTGTTTTTCGCTCCCTTTCGGTTCTCTTCTCTACTTCTAAGCAAATCGTCTAACCCGCCTTGGAAGGTTTGAAGCAGGCAATCTCGGTTGAAGAAGGAACAGATCCCAACTGATTTTTTTTAAATCCTCAAACAAGGATTTTAAAGATCATACGCAGGAAAGGCGGGCCTAAGCAGATAAAGAACGCGGCCGAAGTATTGTTGGGGAAAATGCCTCCAATGCTTTCTGAAATGTCCACAGACGCCTTGGGCGATTTCTCTCTCCAAAGGCGACCAGATGTTAAACCGATAGAAAGGAAGTATCCTCGGCTGAAACCGGCTGGAAAATGTTCAGCAAATAGGACTGGATCGGGCCAGGCCTTGGCGGTTGGTGATCAAAATTGCAGACAGGAGGCGCGGAAGGACTCAGCGTTCCTCGCACCGAGACTTGGTTGAGCCGTTTGTCAAAAGCCTCAACCTGCGGCCTCTCCGACGGGTTGGTGGTCAACCCCGACGAGTCCATCAGGCTGATGGAAGCGATTATACCAACTCCTATTAAATACCGTACAGCAAACGGGAATACGGGGTGTGGTGTTCGTATTGTCACATATGCTGGACATGTACAAAAGCGAAAAAATACTGGACAAGAATTCGAATGTGGTTGGAGAAGATGACCAGCAACATATTGACTTTAAAACCTGGATTGTTCTTGTTGGGTATCTTACCAGGGAAACATAGCAAAAAAAAATGTATAACTGTGGCTAGAATTGTATTTGCACAAAATTGGAAAGCTGAAGAAATCCCTAAAGATGAACATGTGATTAAGAAAATATTAGACTATGCAGAAATGAGTAGATTAACAATTAAAGGAAAGGAAAAATCGGATTATTACAATATCTGGGGGTTATTTTATCATTGGTTAGAAAATGAATATGGATTAAAAAGTATAAAAATAATTCGGGAAGAGAAATGTTATAAAAGGAGATATGCTAAATTGTAATATTAAAATAAGAACAGATGTATATAAAACGTTTGGTGGGTAAGGTATAACTATTATGACACAAAAAAATTGTACTCAGACGACACGTTGATTGAGGAACGACGAAATGTTTGTTTTAAAAGAAAAAAAAATTACAAAAAAAATTACCTTAGAGCAAATTGTCCATGTTTTGGCTGGTCGGCGCCAGAAGGGGGGGGAGGGGGTTCCCTCCGCCGTTTCTCAAAGCCCAGAGGTTCGCTGGAGTGCCTTTCTTGAGAAATGAGGCAGCTTTCCAGATGGGCCTTTGAGAAAACCCTAGCGCTAAATCTACGACTTCCTTTTGAGCCTCAGAAGTTCGCTGTGGCTTTCGTTCCCCCCCCCCCCCGTCCCCCAGACCTCCGTGAACACCGAGGCTCCGACCCTGCGCTCCAGCTGGCCCGAGTTCAGAGTCCTTAGTGGCTCACTGGCCCTCGGTGCCTGTTGAGTTGAGGTCCTCCGAGTGAACCTGGCTTTAAAACCCCGTTTTTCTCCTTTTGTTGTTGTTGTTAGTTGCTACCCCTTGGCAAACTTTCCTCCAGGCCTTCCCGTCCTCTACCATCCTCTGGAGTCCATTTAAGCTCACGCCTACTGCTTTGGTGACTCCATCCAGCCACCTCACTTTCTGTCCTCCCTTTCTTCTTTTGCCCTCCATCTTTCTCAGCATTAGGCTCTTCTCCACCGAGTCCTTCCTTCTCGTTAGGTGGCCAAATTATTTGAGTTTCATCTCCAGGACCTGGCCTTCTAAAGAGCAGTCAGGGTTGATCTCCTCTAGGACTGACCGGTTTGATAGCTTTGCAGTCCAAGGGACTCGCAGGAGTCTTCTCCAACACCATAGTTTCAAACTTTTTTTTCCTGGGAAATACACAAACACTCTGAACTCAGACCAACCCTCGCCTTTTAAATGGGGTTGGCCATACTTTTCTATCTTTATTTATAACCCGTGTTTTCTATCTGGCATTTCAAGGGCCTCACATTATCTTTATTATTATTACCACCAGCGCTAGATGTAGAGGGCAATCATTCAAAAGGCATTTTTTTGAAAGAACAACGCATTGCTGCTGAGTGTTTGGGACATGAGGTGGAACCCAGCTTATTCCACGAGGCAATAAATAATCCATTCACGATATTGATTACATTTCGGAACCTGGTGGTCGCATTCTCTTGAGACCCTGCGTTTCAGTTTTCTCGGTAGACTCCCTTTAATATCTCCAGTTTTGACTTTCCTTCTCTTAATACGGACATTTCACCACCAGAAAAATTGCGAATTTTTAGTGACTTAGCTACCGTGCTAGCTAATTAGAGGTCTAAACAGGAAGATTTACGCTATCAGGAGTGTGGGGGGGGGGATACGGTCAAAGAAGTCAGGATGGTGGCCACGATGGTGGGACGAACATAGAAAAACAGGCGGAGCTTGTATGATACCATCGTGACTGCCACCTTGATTTTTTGGGGAGGACATTCCACGGACATCCCGCACGGCAGCTTCCTTCTTAGATTTCTTAGCGGGAGGGAGAAGGGCTGTGCGGAAAGCGGTATGAACTTCCCTGCTGAACAAAGGAGGGGGGTGGGTGGGGTGGAAGGACAAGCCTTATTGATGACAGCCTTCATAGACATTTCTTGCTGGGAAAGCTTTAGAAACATCCCCCCCGCAAGGTTAAATTAGCCACAGCCCGCATACCCGCCTGCCCCAGTCTAACAATTATAACTTACAGCCAAGACATCTCCTGTTCTCCTTCCGGGGATGGGAGCCCTGCAGCCCACGCAGGTCCCTGAAATGGGAATCCCGGAGGCATCTTGGCACCTGGGTGCTTCCCTCCATCTGCAGACTTTTGGCATTAAAGGCCAATCAAGGTTAACAAATCAGAATTATTTCTTTTGATCCAAATGTATTTCTCTGGGTTGCTACGCTATAGGGTGGGTGGGTGGGTGGGAGAGGGGAAATTGCCAAAAGAAAAACATGTGTACAAGTCTTACTTACATCCACCAGAAATAGCAGTGGGACAGTGGGGAGGGATGCCCTTTGACACCAGTAGGACTTCAAAATGCCGCAGCGAAGCGAATCCTTGTTTAGGTAAAGGTAAAAGGTTCTCTTCGCACGTATGTGCTAGTCATTCCCGACTCTAGGGGGCGGTGCTTATCTCCGTTTCAAAGCCGAAGAGCCAGCGCTGCCCCTCCCGCCAAAGGTGGTTCCAATTTTTCTACTTGCATTTTTTACAATTTTGCATTTTGCTTTCGAACTGCTAGGTTGGCAGAAGCTGGGACAAGTAACAGGAGCTCACCCCGTCATTTGGCACTCGAGATCCTGGCTTATCGCGAGTCAAAATATGGCTGACTCTTGAAGAGGACCAGGTGATTTCTCTCCCTCCTCTACTCCTAATTCCAATATAATGGGGGTGTATCATTTAGCACGACGAAAACCCCTAGGATTGCCACAAAAGAACATAGGCCCAAACCCAGCCAGGGGACTTACCTTTTGCCAATGAGAAGCTCCTAGCACCTTTTGCCAATGAGAAGCTCCCCGTAACAGGCCAACACATTCAGATCATTTCCCCCAGCATCAAGGAATCGAAAACACGCTGTCCAATTTTACTGACAGTGGGTTCTTCTGGCCGCCCCAACATAAAAGAGAGTCCCTGCAGGAGAGAGAGAGAGAGAGATAACCAGGTAAACAAATAGAGCCTGCTAAGTGCTTTAAAAGAAAAGCTGTCGAGGAAACAGCATGGGATCCTCCTGTATCTGCCAAGTTCTGCAGGCAGCAATTTCATTTTAGCAGCGGCCACAGCAGCTCCCTACTTCAAATCGTTTATCAAATAAAACCAGGGCCATTCTTTTTCCGATCCGACGGCCGTGTGAACGTGGCCAGTACGTTTTCCCCGTGAAGGTGGTTCCTCCCGCTTTCTGGTGGCGTTCAGACTGAGGTGCAAAAGAGAAAGCTTCTTTGTGGGTATTTTCGGAGGGTAGGGGGCTCCCGCAGCCAGAGGGCTGTCCTTAGTCTGGGGGATAGAAGGGAGGGAGGAGATTTTTCTTTTAAAAAGAGTGTGACTTGCTTTGTAAGCAGATCGGGTGAAAATGATGGTGGTTTGGTGGCTGCGCCTGTGTGTAAATCAGTGTTTCTCAACCTTGGCAACTTGAAGATGTCCGGACTTCAACTCCCAGAATTCCCCAGCCAGCGAATGCTGGCTGGGGAATTCTGGGAGTTGAAGTCCGGACATCTTCAAGTTGCCAAGGTTGAGAAACACTGGTGTAAATGAAGAAAAAAAGGGAGCTTGGGGTTATTTTTTTCTTCTTTCCTCCCAGTTCTCTTGTCTACTGTGCATATGCGGGTAGGCACGTGCCTTTTAGGTGCGATAAATAGGTACTGAGCGCTAAGGAATTGAGGCCTTTGAACGATGGTGCTGGAGAAGACTTCTGGAGTCCTTTGGACTGCAAGGCCATCAAACCGGTCAGTCCTAGAGGAGATCAACCCTGACTGCTCTTTCGAAGGCCAGATCCTGAAGATGAAACTCAAATACTTTGGCCACCTAATGAGAAGGAAGGACTCACTGGAGAAGAGCCTAATGCTGGGAACGATTGAGGGCAAAAGAAGAAGGGGACGACAGGGAATGAGTTCGTGATGGGTCGGACATGACTTTGCAACTAACAATAAAATGTATAGGTGCTCGTTTATGTTTTCATTTGCAGGTGCCCCTCCCTCTCACACACACACACAGAGTTAAACGATCACCTCCAGCCTCCACTGACAGCCCCCCCCCCCTTCCCCTGTTACTGCTGCTCCTCTTTTAAGGAAAACTCGGTTGGCTGGTTCCTACATAGCCACCTCACTCCTGGTCCTATTTGCTCCAGACAAATTCTCGGTGAATGCAGCATGTGTCATGCTTCAAAAGCCATACACAAATGAATAAAATGATTTTATATATAGGGCTGGGCTACCTCGCTTGGCTTGACTAGAGGTTTGATGCTGAGCGGCTGTTTTCTTTCCAGTGATTCCCACCCACCCACCCACCGCGACAGACCTCCCAAGGAAGGCCAATTTCTGCTTTCCAGACAAAGAAGACATTCCTGGCACGAAGCTCCCTTTCACGGGGTTGGCCGATTCTTTCCGACCCAATTAGAACAGAAACGTTCATTCCAGAGCCCGTTTCTGGGGCGAGGGAGATTTCTCCTCGTTTCCAAGGGAGCTATATCGCGGTTTGTCCAGCAGATGGCACTATGATTCCATTCATTGCTCCCACAGAACCTGGTCCTCTAACTAACCGCGACGTTGCCTTTGTCTTACTGACTCTCGGGGATTGTCCACAATCAGTCATTACGGGAAACGCTCCGCTTCGCAAGCTAATGGCTATTTTTAGTTGGGGAGGGTGGGGGGAGAAGAGGGACATGAAATGCTGCACGAAACGCGGGACTTCTCGAGATCAATTCGACCTAGAATTTCAAATCCTAGCAACTTGCGGTTGAAAGGATCAAACAATGGGAGGAAAGATGGAGGGACTTGGCGTGTGTGTGTGTTTGTGTGTCTGTGTCTGTGTCTATGTGTGTTCCCGTAGCTCTTCCATTTGCTCTTCCGGCTGGCGCCCCCGTTGGATTTTATGCCAGGAATTGTCGGGGGGGGGGGGGAAATAAGGAGCCAAGGCAACTGGTGGAGCGACCTTCCCTTCCTCCCGCAGCCTCAGCCGAGTCCAGACTGGAGAGGGGCTGAGCTACCCGCGCAGCCGCCCTGCTCCTCTGGCTCTTCCCGCTTCGTTCCTTTTCTCCGGAAAGAGAAGAAGGACGGCTGCGGGAGAGGCTGGCCTGCCCTTCGACGCCCTATCAGTTTAAAGTCCCTTCGCCCAAATATCTATCTATCTATCTATCTATCTATCTATCTATCTATCTATCTATTTATTTATTTATTTATTTATTTATTTATCTATCTATCTATCTATCTATCTATCTATCTATCTATCTATCTATCTATCTATCTATCTATCTATCTATCTATTTCCTTCCTTCCTTCCTTCCTTCCTTTCTTCCTTCCTTCCTTCCTTCCTTCTTTCCTTCTTTCCTTCCTTCCTCTTTCTTCCTCTCTTTCTTCCTCTCTTCCCTTCCCCCCTCCCCCGCCCCGTTCTCCCTTCTTTTTTCTTCTTTTTAGGTTTGCTCTTCGCTTGCTCTTTCTTGGGAGCCTTTGCAAGAATATCTGTCCTGGGCTCCTGGGAAATAACTTGCCATTCACAGTTTCAGTGAGTCTTTGTGCCCCTCCCTCTTCTGCAGGAGGAAAAAAAAAGAGAGCCCGGGGTCTATTCCGCAAAGTGAAAGTAAGACCCAGCGAGGCTTCCTTCTACATAGCTGTGGTCAGAGCTAACCAAAACCTGGAAGAAAAAGAGAAAGAGAGAGAGGGAGGGAGGGAAGCTACAATAGGATGTGACTGCCATTGTGTGTGTAGTGTGTACGTGTGTGTGTGTGTGTGTGTGTGTGTGAGAGAGAGAGAGAGAGAGAGAGAGAGACTCTGTGTGTGTTCTGTGTTTAAAAGAAAAAAATAGAAAGCTGTTGTGAGAAGTCAGAGCTTTGGACTGTATTAAAAATATCATACTATAATATATTTCAAAAGGCTGCAAAGCCAGGGTAGCAGGAGAAACAAAACCATAATTGTGCAGCTACTTACTTTCCCCAATATTTATCCATATTCTTACTGCTGGTATGGAGTTGATCCAACCAAAATAAGACTTGAAAGAAAGCTCCTAATGAATCTCAGCTGAGTCTCTGAAATACATTGTTTTATTTCCTGTGACCCTAATATTTATTATATGTGTTAATATGAACAGAAGAGAGGATAATAAAATGCTATATTATAATCATTCATAATTCATTCTTTGTTATGTTTTTAATCACTCTATTAAATCCTCTCTCTCTGGCTTTATTTGTACAGCTACCGTTGGGATCCTTGTTTTCATTCTTCAGGCTTCCCTATGGTCCCCCGGAGGCTTTTTGGGAACCTAACCTTTTAACGTGTGTTTTTAAATTGAAGGAGAAATATTTCAATCTAGGGAAGAGCAGAGTTGAAGGGAGGGCGAAAAGCAAATCCGTGATCTATCAGGGCAGATCGTTCCTCCACTTTCTAAAGATGAAGATTGGGAAGGAGAAAATATTGGCCTCCGACAATCAGGGCCATCTTAACAGCATTATGGGCCCCCCGGGCAAAGCAGTGTACTGGGGCCCCTACAAGAACTACTCACAGGAATAAAAACGTAAATGGTCGACAAAACTAAACATATATTTATCAGGGTTATCGGTGTTAATTTATATTAATGCATGTTACTGTTAATAAAAATGCATTACAATGTAATAAATACATTGCTTTATTTATATGATACATTGAAGGGTTAACACACACAGATTAGTATGGGGCCCCTATGCTCATGGAGCTCACGGGCAAGTGCCCATCAGGCCCATGAGTTAAGACAGCCCTGCTGACAATATGCTGGAATCTCTGGTGGTGAAGCCACCATGCTAGGAACAAGGTGTTGAAACTCAAGGTTGAGTCAACATTGAGTCAACTCAATGTTTATTTAAAGGAAAGGTGAAAACAGAATCTCTTTAGCAGGCACTTCTTCCACCTGGCTTTAAATGTAAAGTGCTGGAGGAGCTGCCACCTCCCAGATTTACCCATGTAGGAGTTTTGAGCACCTGAGCAGAGATCATTTTTTATTTATTTTTATCCTGCCGTTATTATATTTATAGATAACTCAAGGTGATGAATGTACCTCTTCCTCTTTTACCCACAACAATATCCCTGCAAAGAGGGATGGACTGAGAAAGAGAGACAATATTTTGTTTTATTTATTATTACATTTATATGCTGCTCATCTTATCCAGAGTGACTAATACCATCTTCTCAGAAGGGAGCTCCATTGGAATACAATTTTTCCTTACTCTGAGCAAACTGTGTGAAGGATTGAAAGCCCCACCAGCTTCTCTGAGCTGGGGCGGGGGGGGGGGAGAGTTGTCAGTTACCATCCTAACTTTGTATGTTGCTTTCCCACCAAGCTTTGAAATCTAAGGGAAAACTTGTTAAGAAGTTGCTACTTGGTCAGAGGGGTGAAAAGAAAAGGAAGGAAAACAGCAGTCAAATCAGTTTCTATGTGTGAAATAATACATCCATATTTGTATGAAAAGAGTGATTAGGATAAAGCCATTTTTTTTGACGCATGGATTTTAGTAGTAGAGTCCATACTTGCACCACTTGTGCCAGAGGTGGGATTCACTTATCTTCCCTCACGGGTTCACAAAAGTGAGAGTGCTCACCTGCGCATGCACACCGCCTTCTGCGTATGTGCAGTGCTTGAATGGGCGGAGTCTTCCACAGTCCACGCTACCGGTTCACCCGAACTGGAGAGAACCGGCTGAATACCACCTCTGCTTGTGCCCCTGCTTTGGTAGGTTAGGGCCAGCTGGAACCCAAAGGGTCAGGTTTTGACTGCCCTGCATGTTTCCCTCTCCAGCAGGATCAGTGGGTTCATCTTCTAGCCACCCCCCACTCCGAGTCTTGCTCTCTCATTGGCATAGCAGTCACAAGATTTTCCGCTAGGCATCTACCAACAGATCAAAGCCCTCAATTGAACTTGGCTAGTGAGATAGGTGGTGTATAAATTTAAGAAAGGAAGGAAGGAAGGAAGGAAGGAAGAAAGAAAGAAAGAAAGAAAGAAAGAAAGAAAGAAAGAACAACTTAGAATGAGCTTTTCCATTCCTTGCAGGAAAATGGATTGCCACTGCCAGGCCAGAGAGTATGTTATGCCCCTCCAATTAAGAAATTAAGAAGCGGTAAGCTGACCAACCTCTGATTAACTATTAACCATGCCTTGTGTGCACGGACGCTGTCGTATTTTTTGTGTCTTTGAAGAAGGGCAGTTCCTTTTTCAGATGCCTTGAATCTGGGGCATAGGACTTGCATTTCCATCTGCAACAGAAGCTGCCACCATCTCTACCTAACTCAATAAAGGGCACGTTCGGAGAAGACAGGCAAGTGAAATAAAAGACCAACTCTTAAGACCAGTTAAGTCAAGTCTCTTGTAGCTGTTTAGCATTTATTGCTTCTTTCACTAACACCCGTTTCACTTAGTTAACAAAAGCTATCAGTGGCGTTCAACCTTTTGGACATTCCCCCCTCCCCTCCCCAGTGCCCAGAAGGGTGAATGAAGGCAACTGTGATGGTGATGATGAAGATAACAGGGCATACACTATTTATATTAAAAACACACAATGATTTATACACATCTTCATATAGCTAAACATATAGGCACAATTGGCTTTTGAACTTTTGAAACTCCAGGCCACTGGTTTAGTTGGAAAAAAGGTAATGTTGTCGGGGCCAAGATCCCATTGAAATACGCCCCATTACAGCAGGAGATTGGTCACAAATGGTGGTAGGGGGCTTGATTGATTTAAGCCATGGCATCTCAATAAAAGAAACAGGAGTGGTCCGGTGGCCTAGAGATGGAGCTCTCGCATCACAATCAAGAGGCTGGGAGTTCGATCCTAGGCGGAGGCAGATATTTCTCTGTCTGGACGCAATGAGAATGTATCTGCCGAACAAAAACTCCGCATTGGCAACAGGAAGGGCATCCCGCCATTAAACTCTCTGCTAGCTCCATTCAGTTGCCCAGACTCCACCTCGCAAGTGTTGTTAAAAGAAGATGATCTCAATCAAAGAAACAGGATCTCTTGTTCTTCTAGCCTGATCATTATTAAATTGGGGTGGTGGACCAGGCGAAAGAATACAGGCACAGGAGTCTAAGTGAATATTTTTGTGAATATCTCACACAAGCCTACCAGCTCCTTTTAGCCCCTGAATGTTTTTAGCCCGAAAGCCACTGAAAAGTGTGTTACTGCAGACTCACTGCCCTTTGGGATGGGGGACAAGAAAAAAAATCAGAAGAAGAAACCCTAACGAAGTATAAAGCAACGGAGAAAGACTAAAGGGTTAAACCAGAGCGTTAAAAACTTGCAGCATTCCATTACAATCCAGAAGTTGCAAACCACGGTCGAAAGCGCTTCCCCAAATCTGCCCATAAGCACAAGGGAGACATTAAATATATTTCAAGTCTTTCCAAGAGTCCTTTGGGAACGGAAGACGCTCCCCGGCCGTCCCTCGAAGTCTCCTCGGATCAAGTGACGGTGTCCTTCAGTTTGGAGACGATTTTCTTGTCTTTGACTCGGCGGTTCTGGAACCAGATGGTGACCTGCCTTTCGGAGAGGTTGGTGGCTGCAGAAATCCGCCTCCGCTTGTCCTTGTTAATGAATTTGTTCAGGGCGTATTCGCTCTCCAGCTCCTTTAGCTGCAGCTTGGTGTAAGGCACCCGCTTCTTCCGCCCACGGCGGTACACGCACAGGTCAGGCTGGTTTAGTGCAACTTCGCCTGCCGGAGAAGAGGGGCAACAAGTGAGCAGGAAAGGGGGCGTTTCCCTCCTGCCAGAGCCAAGAACCCAGAGTGCCACAAAAGGAAGAATTAGAGAGACGCTGGCCCATCTCCTCTTCTTCCTCTTCGAGGTCTCCGAACAGGCGTTCCCCCAATAGATGCCTGGCATATGTGCTCTGGGACAATTTATGTGCAGTATTTCCTCCCAACCCCCCCCACCCCCAGAAATAAAACCGCAGATTCCCGAAGGCCCTCATCAATCTTTTCCATTTTTAAGAATCACTGATTCTTAAATCCCCCCCACTTCCTCCCCACTTTCACAGTGGCTTTGATTGGGAAAAAACAGCTGCAGAGAGCGGGAACATCCTCGCCCCCCCTTCCCCACCCCAGGAATAAATCCAGGGGGATTAAGCTTCGCGTAACCCCAAAGGTGCTTTTTCAAAAGGCAATTGGGGTTTTCTTTTCTTGAAGACTTTCCCTTCTCATCCACCAAGTTTCTCCCTCTTGTTTTTTTCTTCAAGAAAACAACAATAAAGTCCAGGTGCCTTTTGAAGAAGCATTTTTTGGGGGACAACTATGACCTTGATAACTGAGAATCTCCATAGAAGGTTAGGGTAATTTCAGAGGACGTCAGTGCAGGATCGGGCCATGGCGCTCTATCCCGCCGCACGTCTAAGTTTAAATAACTGCCCGAAATGGAGTGGATATAGCTGGGTGTGGGTGTGGGTGCTATTTACCCAGTTTCTTCTTAGTTATTTATCTCCTCCCATGCGATTTTTTCGCTGTATTCTTCTTTTTTTCCCTCCTAGTACCTATCTCTTTCCACTTATGACTATAACCACGTTGCTTGTATCTTTAAAATTTATATTGTTTTATTTGTTTCCTAGTATAATTTGATTGCTTATTAGTAACCTATGGCTGTCACTAAGTGTTGTATCTTATGGTTCGATGAATGCATTCTGTTTTATTTTTCTTTATGTACACCGAGAGCTTATGCATCAAAGACAAATTCATTGTGTGTCCAATCACATTTGGCTAATAAAGAATTATATTCTGTTCTAAAATTTAGGAACGCTCTGACGCCACGATCGTTATAATAGTATAGACCGAGGACTATATGGGACCAGGCTGGAGTCTCTGCTTTAGGCCTGGCCGAACATTTCCGCCAGCTCGAGGGAGCAGGGAGTCTTTGTAGATTTCGGACAAGCAGCCATTGCTTCTTGGGCCTTCTGCGTTGAGCTCGGTAGGGAACATGGCACGCCTGGTTTTAAAGTTCTACAGGAAAACTGAATAGTAAAAGGAACCCAACCCGCAGCTGGACTCGGCAGCCAATGCACGATCCATCCTTCCTTCCTTCCTTCCTTCCTTCCTTCCTTCCTTCCTTCCTTCCTTCCTTCCTTCCTTCCTTCCTTCCTTCCTTCCTTCCTTCCTTCCTCTTTTTCTCACCCGAAGCCCTTCAGACCTCAGACTACCATTCCCACCATCCGCCCATAGTATCAAGAACCTACCAGACCCCAAATGGAGGCCTGCGCTTCTCAAATCTGGGGCCAAGCCTGCAACCTACCGCCTAGTTTTGAACTGCCCTGCCTTGAAGTTTTATTGGGACCCCCAAGGCTTCTTCCCGGCTGCCTGGGGCGCCTACCTGGGAAGGAAGACTTCCAGAAGTGGGAGCCCGGGGCCTGGTCCTTGGAGCAGTACACCTGTCCGTTCCAGCTGTTAGCCAAAGTCCAGGATTGGTAGCCCTCCATGGAGATGTAGGTCTCGTGCCGGGGCTCCCCCGAAGGGGCCGCCGGTCCAAAGCTGGAGACCATGTCCAGGTAGCTGGGGGTCACGTGCTGGTAAGGGCCGGCGGTGGCCGCATAGCTCTGGTAGAAAGAGACCTCCTTGGCCCGTGAGGAAGCGTCGCTGCCGACGCCCGAGGTTGTGGTGGCACCCCCCAGGCCGGCCACGTCCATGTACTTCTCCACGGGGAAGGCGGTGTGTGGGGCCGCTTTCAGCGCGGCGTTCTGCTGGAGCCCCACGCCGTGCGCCATGCGGCAGCTGTAGTAACCGTGGCCAAAGGGGGGGTAACCTGGAGGGTAGCCTAGGGCGGCGGCGGCCGTTGTGGCCGAGGGTGGTGCCGCCGCCGCCGCCGCCGCAATAGGAAGTCCAGCGGTGCAGTCCTTAGACGAGGACGGCGTCTCAGAGGAAGAGGATGGCGTGGAGCGCGCCACGGTCCCCGGGCCCGAGCGCTCGTAGACGAAGCCCGATCTCGTCGAACCTGGCGGCGACGACCCGAAGATGGGAGGGGAGAGAAAGTTTCGACCCTGCAAGCAGCCCCCGCCGCCTGCCCCGGACTCCCCGCGCAGCGCTTCCATCTCCCGGGCGGCCGACGCTCGCTCAGGCTTCCCGCGCGAAGCAGCCCCGCTCCAGCTGCCTGCGTCGCCGTCGCCGCTGCTGGTCCTCTTCCTCCCCGGCTTGGCTCTCAGGAGAAGGCCTACAGGCGCTCATGGCGTGCGAGTCGGACGGGACGCGGAGCGAAGGAGCGGCAGAGCGGCGGCCTCCCTCTCCAAGCATCCGGGATGGTTTATAAAAACCAAGGCCACACTGGGAGGGGGGAGCATCGCCCCCGGCCGTCCAAGGAGCTAGCCCGGGGCCTCATTGGCCAGACGGAGCACGTGTCTCTATGTGCGGGGCGGGTGTGTGCTTGGTGGTGGTGGAGGTGGGAGTTGAGCCAGCGATCCCTGCTCTCCCCTCCCCTCCCTCTTCCAACATCGTTTGGGACTTCGCTTGAGTTCTCTCAAGGCAAGGAAAGTAGGGAAAGGAAAGGAAAGGGAAAGGGAAGAAAAGGAAAGTAGGAGAGAGGAAAAAAGGAAAGAGAAGGGAAGGAGGAGAGGGGGGGAAAAGGAAAGGAAAAGAAAGAAGGAGAGGGGGGAAAAGGAAAGGAAATGAAAAACGAAAGGGAAGAAAAGGAAAGGAGAGGAGAGGAGGAAATGGGGAAAGGAAAGGAAGATAGGAAAAAGGAAAGGAAGGGAAAGGAAGGGAAAGGAAAAAGGAAAGGGAAGAAAAGGAAAGGAAGAGAGGGGAAAAGGAAATGAAGAGAGGAGGAAAGGGGGAGAGGAAAGGAAAGGAAAGGAAGAGGGAAAAAGGAAAGGAAAGAAGGAGAGGGGAAAAGGAAAGGAAAGGAAAAAGGAAAGGGAAGAAAAGGAAAGGAAATGAGAGGAGGAAAAGGGGAAAGGAAAGGAAAAAGGAAAGAAAATGGAAAGGGAAGAAAAGGAAAGGAGGAGATGGAGAAAAAGGAAAGGAAAGGCGAAGAGGAGAGGGGGAAAAGGAAAGGGAAAAGGAAAGAGAAAAAAGGAAAGGAAAAGAAACAGGAGGTAATAAAAACGGAAACACGGAGATGCACCCCTACACGTAGACATATTTACATATATGTACGTGCTCTCTCTCCCCTCCCCTCCTCTCTCATGCACACACGGACCCTGCCTGGCCTCGCTTTTTCACAAAGACTTGGGAGCGGCGCAAATTCCCCGTAGTTCACCAAGAGGAAGGGACGGACCCAGAATCAACAGGCCTCCGTCTTTAGGCCCGCAGCTCTCCAGCGGCTGCTCCTTCGCCTTCCCCGCCTCCCCTCCGCTCAGATTAACCTTTGGCCTTGGGCGGGAGCAGGAGGTCTCCAGAACTGGACTGAAAGGAGCAGATTGTTTTAGTTGATCCCCCGTTGGATAAAATAATACGTTAAAGAAACTGGACATAGCCGGGCAGGAGCGCGGAAATGCTCTTGGCCATTGAATTCCACGTTCGCTCCCGGGAATTGTTCGGTGACTCTCGGAGCCTTCGGATCGCTGTTCCCCAACCCCAACCCAGTCCCTGGGCAACCGGCAGAATTATTCTTATTTTCCAAGTACGGCGGTCGCGGCGATCCTTTTGACACATTTACGTGCCCGGCTCACGCTCGAAGTACTTCGTTTACTTTTTTGAACTATTCCCCCCCCCCCCCAATGTCGGATCGGTTTCCCTGATTGTTTTATATTCGACTGCTGACAGCCGCAGTAAGGATTAAGATCCTGGACAGGCACATGCGAGACGGGCGGGGAGGGGGGAGGTGATCTGTGTATGCCTGTAATCTTACCGCCGGTGGACTCGCTAAAACGGAATCAGGGGCGCCCAGAATAGATATCCCGGAACTCCTCCATCCGTTTCCATACGCCAAAAGAGCTGCGGTATATATGCCACTTTCTCCACCCTCAGTAAAGTTCAGAAGAGCCTAGGCGACTTCGTTTGGGAAATAAACATGGAAGTTTAAGAAGACAGCAAAAGTCAGCCAATACGCCGTTCATTTCAGCCGTTTGCGTGGAAATAAAAAAAAATCCCCCGCTACCCGAACTAAAGAGAGCGGGAATTTCATGCAATTTTTCATGGAAATGGCTTTCCAACTAACTCTCATATTCTGGGGTTTCACGGAAGCCTCCAGAACAAGGTTCTAGCATAGATCCCACGGCAGCCTTTGGCTAGCTGGTCTTCCCAGGCGCGACCAAATTAAAATTTCCATCAAAATTGGGATGGCAAGGAATCGTAGTCCATTGCGTTCCGGGAAGCTCTAGTAGCTTGGGGTGAACTTTGAGCCTGAAGAATACTATAAATCTGGGGCAAGGGATTTTGTTTTATATGAGAATGCACTTAATTCTTCACGTTTAGTAGTTGGGCAGAGAAGAAAAGGAGGAAGGTGGAATGCCCGTGAAGCTAGTTTTTTTAAAAACATACAGTCTGTTAAAGTGCCTTTCAAATCCCTTAGCATCTCTGCAATGGGAAAGGCTATTTTTCTCCCCTTGAAGGAAGAACTACTCTAACAAAGCAGACGAATTAAATCTGTGATAAAGTGGAAAAGGCCTGTTTGATGCGAGCCAACAAATGAATCTTTTGCCCCGAATCCCAATATCGGTGCGGCCGAACAAAGCAATCCTCTCCAAGCGACCCCAAATAGTCAGATAAACGCCTTTCTGTTGGATAAAAACCCATCTTTGGGCTCCTGTTCGTAGCCTTCCTCGTAACTCTGGGTGGTTTTACAGCAGAAGTGAGGAAAGGCACGTCAGCCAGAGGTTGGCAACCTACATAACCACACACAGAAACCCACCATTGTTAGTCCTGAGTGCTTATTTTAACTTTCTACAAATTGATCCTAATCCACTCTTAAAGCCGATGTAGCAAAACTAAGTAAGACCCTACTTACTTGTAGTTTATGTTAAATTTATTACATCATTATCGCACTTTTATCCCAGTGCTTTTATATTCCATACATCCTGTGCATGTACTGTATATTCAGTGACTTTTAAATTTTTATGTCCGTGTTTTCTGGCCTGGTAATAAAGTTATTCGATTTGATCAAGATCTTTGCTATCCCACCTCTTTAAATCTTGCTCAGATTTGTTTGTGGGTTTATAAGGCAGAAAGTAATTAGGAAGTGTGTGTGTGTGTGTGTGTGTGTGTGTGTGTTTCAACTCAGCTGTGCCCCACCTTTTCTGTTGTCCTTTATTATGTAGACTTCAGCTTCATTTGGAAATAGTATTGACCTAAAGTAAATCTCAGAATGGAAAGTAAGTCCCCAGCTTTGGGACATTCACGCTGAATCTTGCGAAGGCTGCATTTGTGTGTAAGGGTAAAAACATTCCTGAAGCATCTCCTTCTTTGATGGCAAAGGGTCAGTGGGAAAGGTGAACTAAGCTATGAGTTGCAGTCAAAGCTCTACTTATTTCCCTGCGGTTCCTAATCAGGGAATTAACCCTTCTGAAATCAAACAAATGTATTCCTAAATCCAAAGGTTGCATCTGATGCACTCAGAAACAATTCATTATGTAGGGAGCATCTCTTCTGTACCGAATTATATAACCTTCAAAGGGGTTTTTTGGGGGGGAGGAGCAGCTGAGAGGTGTAGAGAAATAAAACAAAAGAAATAGAAAATAGCTGCATGTTCTCAGCACCAAACCTGTGGCTCTGATTTTGAGGGAACCTGCTCCAGATGGGCGATGTTTTCTGGGCAGCATCACAAGCTGCCGTTGTGGAATATGGGAGTTCACCCTGCCCTATGGATTTCAATAAACAAGGGCAGGAGAAAGGGAAATAAAAGAAGGATTTGCCAAGCCCAATCTGCCCAACCAGATAGCCTACTTTGAAAAAGTACCTTTTTGCTCCCAACTCCACCCCTTGTGGAACTTTTTCTTTCTCTGTCTCCTTGGCACTTCAACAAATAAACAAATGTTGTAACTTAATAGCCTCAAAAGGCCATTTCCAAAACCCATTAATTTTTAAACTTTTCCCAAGCCTCTAATCCTCCCCCCCCATCTCGTTTAACCGTATCTTAAGATGCAAAGACTAAGCTTCAAAGTATTGCCTTTATGCCAAGGTGTTTTCAAACAGTTGGGAGACTTATATCATTTAGGGATACAAGAAAACTCTGACCAGATTATAATTTAAATTGCCTATCTAGCATCACTGGCTTTTCTTTCGGAGAAACCACTCTGTTTATTTTCAGTGGTTTGTTCTCCAATGTCCTATTGAATGAGATGGCTTGAAGATACTGAAGGTTTTTAAAATATTAGCACAAATACAGAACCCTACTTATTTTGATGATTCCACATATTCTTTAACCACCCTCTTCCTTTTCCTCCTTCTCCTCCTCTTTTCTCCCCCTTCGTTCTCTGGTTGTTGTTGTTGTTGTTGTTGTTGATGTTCTTCTTCTTCTTCTTCTTCTTCTTCTTCCTCCTCCTCCTCCTTCTGCCCCTCCCCCTCCTCTTTTTTCCTCCTCCTTTCTCTGGTTCATTTTCTTCTTCCACTTTTCCATCTTTTAAAGTTTAGAGCTTGTACTTCCTCACAGGAAAGTCTCCAGGACTCCACTGTGATTTAGGTTGTAGATCTGGCAGTCAGACGGAGCCACTAATGGGTGTCTGTGTCAGTTAACTGTGTGCTAAAATACCCAGTAGCACTTGCAGAATGAGATACAGTGAGATCCATTGCTTGTCCATTTGAAGTTATTCCACTGAGTTAAATCAGAGAGAACTCTGTGAGATTTAATGCCAATAGCCTGAGGTCAGAAGGGATGAGGTATCAATTCTAGAATGAAACCTGCCCAGGCAGAGAAGACAAAAGATTTTACTCCCTTTCAAGATTCCCTCCGTTTAAACATGACAATTAATCGACAGTGGTTTGTGTTAAATTCAGCAGAGGAGTAAAGAAATGCTTCACTTAAAACATTGTTAGAGTGGTTTAAATGCAAAGTCTTCATAGTCTACCCCTGGAAAGGCATTTTAACCACACAGTGTTTTATATTATTTTATTACATAAAGTAAAGTAACATTTCTCCTTTGTTTGAGAATTGTTCTTGTGCTTAACCATCCAAATGAAGGATCCAAAGTTTACTTGTTTCAGCCTCTTTTACTGTGCTGGATTTTGATTCAGATAGATCTTATGAAATTCTTCTCTGCAATAGAAGAACTCTCAGTAAACAGTAGAGTAACCTGCTCCAAAATACCAGTACTTTGAGTGGTAAAGAGATTTAACGTTATAACCTTATCAGGACACCCCAGACACCATAACGATAACAACATTTACTGATTCAAGCCATGTATCAAAGCATATCTAGCGAACTGGTATTTTAGAGATTTCAGATGACTCTGAAGCCCTTCTGCCTCTGAATTTCTTGTTGATCTGAACTTCTGACTGTGCATTTTAGTGGGACAAAATATTAAGAATCTGGAGGATTTTAAATTGTCTTTTCCAACACTTTTATTAAAAGGCATTAGTTTTTGAAAGCTGCCTAGACTCCTGTAAGATTTAAACTGGGATGGCCAGAAGGTAGGCAGGTGGGGATGAAGGGTGGGAAATTAGAGCCCATTTCTGGGTTGCAAGTATGAGACATTAGAAGATGATACTACCTGGCTGCTATGGGTTTTATATTTCAATTCTTGTATTTGTTTTGTTTTAAGCCACATAGAGTCATATACAGATGAGGTAGGCAGATGTATAAATCGAACAAACACATAGAAAATAAAAGTTAGGTTGGTTATGCAGATGCAGATTACATGTGAGATTACAAGTATATTATCAGTTAAGAATGGCAATGAGTTAAAAACCCACTGAGGCTGGAGGCAGCCCAACACTATGAATGAGATCAGGGGTGAAATCCAGCTGGTTCTGACAGGTTCTGGAGAACGGTATCAGAAATTTTGAGTAGTTCAGAGAATCGGCAAATGCCACCTCTGACTGGCCCCAGAGTGGGGTGGGAATGGGGATTTTGCGGTATCCTTCCCCTGCCACGCCCACCAAGCCACGCCCACATAACCGGTAGTAAAAACATTTGGATTTCACCACATAATGAGATGTATGTGAGTTCCACAATTTCTCCCTCGCTGCTGGGAGAGCCAGCCCTCCACGCCTAGAAATGCCCCTTTGAAGGTAGATGACTTCTACGGAGTCTAATCGGCGCTCAATGTCCAGACTTTGCCACTAGGTGGCCCTAAAGGTTTTCCTGTGGAAATCCAGGAGGCTGATAAATGCTAGTTTCACTTTTTTTTAAAAAAAATGGGCAGCTGTAGAAATCAAATAAATAGATTCTGCCAAACTCTGACCTGGGATGGCAGCGAGGGAGCTGATATCTCTCAGATTCAAATATCTAAACTGAAATTATACTAATTGCAGAGAGGGAGGGAGGGGGATGGAGAGGAAGGGGGAGGGAGAGGGGGAGAGTTCTCGGGAAAAATAAACCGGTCTTCTAGTTGGTCAATACAACCATGTGGCCTTGCTCTTCTTTAGGAAATAGCAGGACAGAAAAAATAAACACGCCAGAAATCTTAAAATGGTGCGAATCCCTAAAGAAAGAAGCCAAGCACCAAAGGAGACAAGATCACCTTGAATTTCATCTCAATTCTGTGCAACTGTCTGGGGCAATTTCTTACAAGTGGCCTGTTAGAAAAAAAAAGAGGGTTGTTTGATGTTGGGTTGTTTGGATTTAGAAAGCATAGCTTTCCCCCCCAAATACACGAAGTGGGTGGGGAGAAAGAGAGAGAGAGAGAAAAAGAAGAGCTGAAGAAAATCATATGCTTATTGGGATGGCCCTGGTTGATGATGACTGATTAAAATAATGCTGTCTATGTGTATATAGCAGGCCTGCATACACAGTATTGTTTTTTCTTAGCAACTACAACTTAGCAACTAGATGGCCTTATTTGTTTATGGCTACGAAAGAATTATATCAACACGTTCAACGATTGACATCAACTTTGATAGTGAATCCAAGTCACTCTGCCCTAACTTTTTGGAATTATTGCTTGCTGGCTTGGTTCTCTTTTTCAACGCACTCCTTATAAAAACAAACAATCAAACAAACAAACAAAACTACCCCTCCCCCAGCAAATCTAATGCATGCTGTTATGGAAAAGGAAGGAAACGTTTCCAGAAAGATAGAATTGAATATTAGCGTTCCCATGCCTTCTGGATACTGCTCATCAGCCAAAAGAAGAGTGGATTCCCCCCCCCCCCCACGCTCGCAAGCGGCTGTGTGTGGTCAGAGCTAACCAAAGCGTGGAAGAGAGAGGCGGGGGAGGG